>NW_006239141.1:74863-84191 GCF_000226075.1 Solanum tuberosum | reverse complement strand
GAGTACCAAACCACACGGTACTCAGCAAGTAAACCTCTAAACACAAGCTAAGGGGATAGAATACGGGTACTCCTTATACACCAACTGAACCTCCACAACTACAACCTGCATAAAACCAACCCAATCTAACAGTTCACAATGTACATAGTACCCAGCTCAACAACAATCACTTTAACCAATTACATATCCTCAACAACAAACTCAATATTCATCAATCAAAACTTCCACAAAAAGGGCACTCACAATATCAGCAACACACAAGATCAAGTTCATCAAATAGAGGTAATCAAATATCAAGTACTTTCCAACCACCAAATAAACACAAATCATCAAGAATGAAGGATGTCATGGGATGCAATGCAATATGACACCATGAAATGAATGCCTCAGAATACCAAGTACTCTCTCAACCGTATATACATGATACTCCTCGGAAATACATCGAGAGTTCATGATCCATGGGGGACTCGCGAGGTCCATATACCGACACGGACGATCTCCACGTTTCTGTGCGGACAGTCTCAACGCACTATCATAAAATCAAATAATCCCCAGCACGGACGATCTCCACGTGCCCAACTTATAATCATAATCAATTCCTCGCACAGACAATCTCCACGTGCCCAAATTATAATCATACTCGATCTCAACACGGACGATCTCCACGTGTTAGACCTTTACTCATACCCAATCTCATGTCAATACATGTGCACAATATGATATCAATTAAAGGGAATGATGCAACATCTCAATAAATCAAATGTCGCTATGACATATAATCACCTCAATTATCATAATTATACGGGTTCTGTAAAGAACACAATCACACATAATAAATCAAGTCAATAATATATCAGCTAATGCCCATATGCTTTGGCATTCTCGGATTAAAATCCGCATTTTATAGTAATAAACTTTTCCTTTATAACACCGGTACTCATACCTTTCTCAACACATCACACACAAACAATTAAGCACATTGCCTTTTATTACGCATTTTCAACATTAGAATTAATCAAGGTGGACAAGTCAACCCTCACCAAGTCCCATTACTCCCAAAAACATACCACAAGGAAATACACGAATTTCATACACTTAACAAGAGTTTAGAAATACACTTGCCTTAATTAATTGAACAATCACTCCGGGTCTCGAGTCTTCCCATCTCGTTGAACTTCCAACTCAAAGAAATCTATTCAAATAAGTAACCACGATAAGATTCTGAATACTAGCAACACTCATATTACTATATATGTGTTTAGCCTTGACCCAAAATTCACCCAAGTTTATAATCAAGTTCCAAAAATCTTGATGTCAACTAACATTCTAATTATCATATTTTTCAAGTTTCATACCTAGGGTTAAGTCATAATTTCTCCAAATACTTCAACCCTAATAGGTTTCATATAATATAATACACCTTATATTTAATTAGCCATCCCAATATGTCAGAACTTGAATTATAATGCAATAACTATAAAAAAATCCAAAAATCAAATCCAGGTTACGGACCCAGTAACTTCAACTACAGAAAAGTGCAAAAGACTAACTTTAATTTTTCAGAAAATCTGTCAATAGCATACATCAATTTTCTACAAATTTTATAATGATAGGATTATAAAACTCATTTAAAAAGGAAAAGAAGAAACAGTACGCTAAAAGTATAACCCTAAAATCAATCTAATTCTCAAACATTATTATTATAATATATATATATATATATGATGTGCAATTAATGCAGGCATTGCAGGAGCAATTAATGCAACCATATGCAAATCTGTAAATTTAACTTGAAATTGCCTTACAGGAGAGGAGCAGTTCGTCCTTTGTGTTCACGCCGCGTCCGCGCACAGGTTAATTTCCTTTCTTCTCTTTATTTTCTTTTCTAAATTAATTATGTATTAAAAGTAATAGTTTCTACTAACCTATTTTAATATTTCAGATTTGACCCATTATTAGTAATAATAAACAAATTACCCATAAATTAATTAACTATTGTTAAATGACTATTCAAAATTATCAAAAAATGACCTTTCAGGTCCGGGTCATTACAATAAAACTTTAAATCTTATAATTTTGATAGCAATCATTAAATTCATTTGATTTTAAGATTGGAATAAGATCTCATTGTTTATGCTTAATGAAAGTCTTAATTTTAATCATAATCATTGAGATCTCAGTCACTAAATTTATTTAATTTTTAGGTCTAGTTCTTAATAATTCGGTTTTTAACCATCAAGTGCATTTGATTTTTTTATGTTACAACTATTTAATGGTTATTAATGATTAAAATATGTAAAGGTGTCTATCAAAAATAAAATTAAAGATGGTAGTTCATGTGGGGTCCATCCCATGAGTTTTTGGGTCAACAATTGCGGCTGCAATTGTTGTAAAGAAAATGCAGCTGAATTTGTTTGTCAATAATAACTGCAAACCTTTTCTTTTGTCAACAAAGTTTGCAGCAATGCAAATTTTTGGTGGCATGATTTTTGAATAGTGCAATGTAATTGCATCTATAAAAGGAGCTCTTTAGCTCCTCATTTGATACATCAATTCACAGAGAGTAAAATATTTAGAGAGCTGTGAGATTTCCATAGACTATATAAGAAAATAGTTTGTGAAGAAAAATAGAGTGTGAGCGATATTTTAGTAAGGTGGAAATCAAAAGTGTGTTATTCTTTTTGAGTGTGTTGTAGTCACTTTGAGTATTGTATTTGTGACTTACACAGTGTAAAATTCCTTACTATAGTGATATTAGTTGCTCCTCTTGGCCCGTGGTTTTCCCTTATTTAGAAGGGTTTCCACGTAAAATTCTTGGTGTCATTATTTTCCCATTTTATTTCCATTACTTTTACCATATATATTTTTGTGTTTGTCCGCATTTTCCCAACAGTTCACTAATTCCATCAATCCACCGTTATTGTCATCGCTTATCATTATCAATTATCACGATCATTGCACATCGTTATCAACTATCATCATTCATAACCCACGATGATCATCATCCTCATTCATATCAACCATTGTTGTTAATAACTACAATCAGTTATCACCATCACTATCCACCATTTACAATTATCACCACAAACCATCATTAACACATGAACATCTACCAATCACTACAGACAATCATCACCATCAGTTACCATTATATATTGTAAACCACTGAGACCATTCACCACAATCATTATCATCCACTACAACCATCAGTTACCGACACTAATTACCACTATCAACCACTACTAGCAGCAACCATCACTATTCTATCAACAACAACACTATCAACCAACACCATCCCCAATCGACACTCATAACAATAGTCATCATCACCACCATCCACCGCTATATAATTTTAAAAAATATTATATTGATATAGTAGTAGATAAATTTAATATTTATTAAATATTTTTAAAAGATAAATTTTATACATTTCAGATATTAAAAAACAAACCGTCTTAATTATTTATTTGATCTTAATACAACATCATAATTTTCCCTATTTGTTTGTTCCTAGCCCTCTACTCCAATTCTGCAGGCTTCTTAGTACTTGTTTTTATTTACAAAGATTTTTGGGATGAAATTTTCTTTCTTCATTTCTTCTTGGTTTTTTTTTCAGCCTTGACTTTTTAATTAGTTCAAATAACTAACTATATAATGAAGATGCCAAAGCCAGCACTAACAGAAAAAGATTACATGCAAAAATAAAAACACATAATTAAGGTTGTAATTTACAACTATATACTTTTCAGTTACATCATACATAGAGAATGTAAAACATCATCAAAACTTCATTTCATTTCATTTTTCAAATGCAACATTTTCTTTCATAAACTTAACAAAAACTAAACTACGTCAAACTCAGAAAAGTTCAATTCTTTTCAATATGTTCATACAATATCTTAGGCCGGTCGCCTTCTTCCTTCTACCAATTTTGGAACTCGATAGAATTGGACTTCAATTTCCTCCCTGAATCTTCTTTAAATGAAAATTTTGAGTCTTTACAATCAAGATTTTCAAAATCTATTGATTTTAACCTATTTGTTAAAAATAAAATCCATTTTAAGCATTCGTCGTTGTATCAGCCTTGATAATCCTCATTATACCTTCTCTTATTCCTCTTAAGCATTTTTATCATCCAAGAAAACATCATCATGACTCTTCCCACAATATCACTCTTGCTCTTAACAAAGCTCTTCTCATCTTTGATGCTCAAAAATGTATAGTACATACAACTTTCTTTTGTGTTTAAAAATGCATTTCCCCTGTTTCTTGTTGGTGGTTTTTATGATGCTGGAAATAATATAAAGTTTAGTTTCACTATAGCTTATACTGTTAGTCTTTTGAGCTGGACAGTGATTGAATATCATGAGTGTTGAAATAATAAAAGAATAGTGGATCTTGTACTGCTGTCAAATTCTGTTATAACAGAATTGATAACATGAATATTAGTTAGTAAACTAATCTGTATCAGCTAAAAATAGAGGTAGTTAGCTAGATATTTTCCTAATTCATTCAGTTGTAAAGGATCAACAATTATCAATACAAAGCAATCAATTTATTTACTCTCAAAGCTCCATCCTAGATCTTAAGGTTCATCAAAAATGGTGGAATTCGACATGGTATCAGAGCTCGGCTAGAAGATTAGGAGCTGGTAAATCACTGATGACGAGCTTGTAATTAAAGGTGCTGGTTCAATTACTTCTTCCTTCTGTAGATTTTTTTTTTTTTGTTTTTTTTTGCGATTTGAATCTGAGGATTAGCAATGGCGACACTGGATGTTAGTGATCCTCGACATCCTCTCCATTTGCAACCATCAGATAACCCTGGAAATGTGATAATTTCGATCCAGCTTAAAGGATCTGAAAATTACTCAGTCTGGAGCAGAGCAATGAAAATTGCACTGCGAGCTAAGCGTAAAATGGGATTCATCGATGGAACGTGCACTAAGGATCTGTACAAGGATGATCTAGAAGAAGAATGGGAGCGCGTCAATGCTACGATTCTCACCTGGATCATGAATACGGTGTCGAAGGAGTTAGTAAATGGCATCGTGTATGCAGATGATGCGCATGCAGTATGGGTGGATCTTCAGGAGCGTTTTAACAAAGTCAATGGATCAAGGATCTACAATCTCCATAGGGAAATAGCCACAATTTCACAAGGTACATCTGATATCTCTTCCTATCATTCACGATTACGTTTACTATGGGATGAATATCAGTCCTTGATTCCTGCGTTGTATGGATGTGTCACATCGAGAGATTTCGTAGTACATCTAGAACAACAGAAATTATTTCAATTTATGATGGGATTAAATGAATCATATAATGCAATTAGGAGTCAAATTTTACTGATGACACCATCTCTTTCTGTTAGTCAAGCTCATGCTATGCTTGTTCATGAGGAGAGTCAAAGAAAGATTTGTGAGACGAGTTCACAGGGAGGTATAGTCAGTGACTTACATGAAAGTACAGTGTTGATGAGTCTACATAATAATCAGCACAGGCAAAAGGGATTCAATTCACATAATAATTTAGGATACAGTAGTTATAATAGCAATTCTTTTTGTGATCTCTGTAAGAAGAAAAGACACACACAGAACATATGCTACAGGTTGATAGGCTACCCACCTGGATACAAAGGGAAGAAGAAACCTCTGTTTAATAAAGGGAATAACAACATAGGAGAAAATGTTTAAGGATAGACAAGCTAATATGGTCATGCAAGATACTGTAAATGATAGGGGAGATGCTGGTCACAGAGGTAATAGTGCTGGAAATAGTGAAAATGGTCAAAAACAGTATAATCAGAGGATTAACATGGTTCATGCTGCTGGGGAGGTGAGATAACACAAAGGTCACAGTCACAGGCTTCTCATTAGCCAAATCTTGACATTTGCAACAAGTCAGGTTCAAGGGGATCAAACTATTTTACTGATCAACAGTATAGTCAAATAATGAGCATGCTAGACAAGGGTAAAGGAGTTGAACAAGCAGGCACCATGGCAGGTAATGTTGTTTCTCATTCATTGCAAAATTGTACAGATGCTTGGATAATTGATACTGGAGCCACAGACCACATGACCAGTAATTTGCACTTATTGACTAATGTGACCAACACATATGACACAATGAGAAGTAATGTGTATCTTCCAAATGGTAAGATAGTGCTAGTTGATTACCAAGGAACATGTCAAATTGCAGGTGGCTATGCCATGGGAAAATGTCTTATATGTGCCTGATTTCAAGTATAACTTGTTATCAGTATCAAAACTAACAAAAGAATTATCTTGCTCAGTGATATTCTTTCCTACACTTTTGTGTCTTCCAGGACCTTTATACTGGGAAAGTGAAGGGGGATTGGTAAGGAAGAGGGTGGCATCTATCTCTTACAGCCAAAAAATTCTGAGAAGATTTGCAGTAGAACAAGCAGCAGCAGCAGCCTTGCAGAAAAGGTCATAGATGATGTTCAAACATGGCATAAAAGACTTGGACACATCCCAGCTGGTGTTATGCAGAAGTTGTCTTTCCTACAAAATAAAGTGTCAGTCTGCAGTTTTGACAATTGCACTGTATGTCCTGTTGCTAGACAAACTAGGAAACCATTTCCTCATAGTGTTACTAGATCAACATAACTTTTTCAGTTGCTTCATATAGACATCTGGGGACCCTACAAGGTTCCTACTACTGCTGGTCATAGATACTTTCTCACTATTGTGGATGATCATTCTAAGATGATATGGATTTTTCTGATGAAATTGAAAAGTGATGCTATTGTTTTGCTTAAATCATTTATTAAAATGACAACTGTTCAGTTTGATAGGCATGTTAAGATGATAAGAACAGATAATGGTGCAGAATTTTTTAGTAAAGAGTGTACAGATTTCCTACTCCAAAGTGGAATTGGGCATCAAAGTAGTTGCCCACATACTCCACAACAAAATGGAGTAGTGGAGAGAAGACATAGACACATTTTAGAAGTGGCACGAGCTCTAAGGTTTCAAGGGCATCTACCGCTCCATTTCTGGGGAGATTGTATTCTGACAGCAGTCTACTTAATCAATAGGCTACCATCTACTGTATTAGCTGGAAAATCACCATATGAAGTTTTTCACAAATTTGAACATTCACTTTCCCATCTCAGAGTTATTGGTTACTTGTGTTTTGCAACTGTTACTGAGAAAATAGATAAATTTTCTCCTAGAGCTATTGATACAGTACACATGGGCTACTCTGCTACACAAAAGGCTTACAGACTTTATGATTTTAAGTCCAAGAGATACTTTGTGAGCAGGGATATATCCTTCAGGGAACATATATTTCCTTTTCTCCAGTTGAAGCATGGTGATAACAATAGATTTTTCCCAGAATTAGAGACTACGTCTGATGATTGCTATCCACCTCCTGTTGCATCTGAGGTTGTTCATTCCCCTGATGAGCCTGTTTCTGCAGAGTCCTCAGTTCATGCTGAGACCACTGTTGGTCCTCCTTCACCTACAAGAAAGTCTTGTCGACCTTCCAGACAACCTATTTGGATGACAGATTTTGTTTGCCCTTCCAAAGGAAACAAATCTTGCTCTTATCCCCTCTCAAATTATGTTAGTTATGCCTCTTTTAATCCACTTTGCCAATCCTACATGGCTTCCATTTCTTCTGAAGTTGAGCCTTCTTCTTATGCTGAGGGTGTCACAGATGGCTTGCTGCTATGCAGACTGAGATCACAGCCCTTGTTAACAACAAGACTTGGGAGGTGGTTGATATTCCTAAAGGGAAGGTTCCTATTGGCTGTAAATGGGTCTATAAGATCAAGTATCATTCCAATGGGGACATTGAAAGGTTTAAAGCTAGGTTGGTTGCTAAAGGGTACAGCCAACTTGAAGGTCTAGATTACCAGGGAAACTTTTTCCCCTGTTGTCAAGATGGTTACAGTCAGGGCTGTCATTGCTTTGGCTTCCATGCACAACTGGAACTTATACCAAATGGATGTCTATAATGCCTTCTTGCAAGGTGATCTTGAAGAAGAGGTTTATATGCAGTTTCCTCCTGGATTTGGTAGCCAAGGGGGGCAGAATCAGGGTTGCAGGCTTCTCAAATCCTTATATGGTCTCAAACAGGCATCCAGACAATGGAACCTTAAACTTACTAATGCCCTATTAGCAGCACATTTCAGTCAGAGTCAACATGATCATTCATTATTCATCTTAAGAAGGCATGGCAAGCAGGTGATTATATTGGTCTATGTAGATGACTCATTGATTACAGGAGATGATGAGGGACTAATTCAGGAGGCTAAGGATGTGTTACATAAAGCTTTTAAGATCAAAGATCTAGGGTCTTTGAAATACTTCTTAGGAATTGAAGTTTGCAGGTCCAAGAAGGGGATTCTATTGTGCCAGAGAAAGTATGCACTGGCACTAATTGCTGATCTAGGACTAGCAGGATCCAAAACTGTAATGACACCACTTGAACAAAATCAGAAGCTCACAAGTCAGGAGTATGACCAACATTGTGGCCTGCATGATGATGCACTGCTGAGTGATATCAAAGGTTATCAGAGACTGATAGGAAAATTGCTATACTTGACACTAACCAGACCAGACATTGCATATAGTGTTCAGACCTTGAGTCAGTTTATGCAAAATCCTAAAAAGTCTCACCTAGAAGCAGCACACAGAGTTATAAGATACATAAAGAATGAACCAGGTATGGGAATCTTACTAAGTGCAGAAGGAAGTGCTTCTCTCACAGCATATTGTGATGCTGATTGGGCAAGTTGTCCAAATTCAAGAAGTCAGTGACTGGCTATATTGTGAAATTTGGACAATCCTTAATCTCTTAGAAGTCAAAGAAACAAAACACTGTGGCAAGGAGCTCAACTGAGTCAGAATACAGGAGCATGGCACTGACAGTATCAGAATTAATTTGGTTGCTGGGGTTGTTTAAGTTTTTGGGAGTGGAGATAACTACACCAGTTTGACTACTTACATATAGTAAAGCTGCAATGCATATAGCAAGCAATCCTGTGTTTCATGAGAGGACAAAGCACATAGAAATAGAATGCCATTTCATAAGGGAAAAGGTTCAGCAAGGGCTAATACATCCAGAGTATGTTTCAACAAATGAGCAGGAGGCAGACCTATTGACAAAGGGACTTAGAGGAGTTCAGCATTATCATTTGATGTCCAAGCTAGGCGTCTTAAACATTTTTCACCACCTAAGCTTGAAGGGGGGTGTTGAAATAATAAAAGAATAGTGGATCTTGTACAGCTGTCAAATTCTGTTATAACAGAATTGATAACAGGAATATTAGTTAGTTAGTAAACTAATCT
>NW_006239141.1:64388-74825 GCF_000226075.1 Solanum tuberosum | reverse complement strand
AAAATCAAAATTGCCCACGCACCAGATGCTAAGCACTGGGCGTGAGGTGGGGTGTTAAAGAATGACAAAAGTCCCACATCGGTGGTTAATGAGATGGGTGGACTCCATATAAGGCTTGGGCAATCCTCCTCCCTTTGAGATAGCTTTTGGGGTGTGAGTTAGGCCTAAGACCTAATTTAACAATGAGAAGTATGAAGATGTTGGAGAAATTGATCATGTTAAAGATATAATCAAATGGGGTAGTTTATATTTGCTTAAACTCTTTGTTCCTCCAAATAATTCTTCAGCAAGAATCTACTCTCAGGTACTAATCAAGAATCTGAATTCAAGACTATTTTGAGTTAATCATCGAAAACATACATGAACTATCACTTTTTCATGAGTTTCACATCTCAACTGTCAATTGTTCTCTTTTCCTATCTGATTTATCACCCATATGTGTATTAAAACACACCGCGAAGCTGACTAGGCCAAATCAGTTGTTCCCTTTTCCTACCTTAACTGTCACCGTATATTCAACTAGGCTTATTTTAGTACATAGATGGTGATAGTTCAGGTAAGAAAAGGGAATCGCTGATAGTTGGAGTGTGAAACTCGCGAAAAATGATAGTTCAGTTGTGGTTTGGACCATTATCTCTAATATTTTCGGATAAAAGTTTCAATCTTTTGTTGATTTCTCATTTCAGGTTGGAGGGAATAATTCAAATGCTGAGAATGATCTAACTTGTTGGCAAAGGCCAGAAGATATGAATTACCCAAGGCTTGTTTCGGTTTGTGACATTAGTACTGCTTCAGACTTAGCAGGGGAAATGGTAGCAGCATTGCCAGCTGCATCATTAGTATTGAAAGAAGATAAGGACGTTTCAGAGGAATTGGTGAAAAATTGCAGAGGAATTGTTCATTCTTGCAAATAGAACAGCGAAGAAAGGAAAGTACACGACGAATGATGAGTGTGGAGGACATGCTAGGCAATTTTATAACTCAACTAGTTATAAAGATGAATTGGTTTGGGGTGGACTTTGGTTGTTTTTGGGTCGGAATTCGTGTGATGGTTCAAAAGTCATTTCAAATATTCTTCGCACCAACTTTTCACATGACACGTTTGAAATCTTAGTGTAAACGACATTTTGGTATATTCTATATATCTTTAGTTTGAAACCACAACATTCAAAAGTCATTTTTACTTTCTTAAATTTCGTGTCAAGTAAAAAACAGACTAACAAATTGAAACGAAGAAAATAGTAGTTTCTTGACATTGTTTAGATAATTAATTAAAAGGTTCATTAAGCACAAATAGTTACATCAATTCTATAACTAAGCAGTAAAAAAGTTTACATATGCAAGACACGTCTTATATTAAATCGTTTGATGCAAACACCGGGTGCATTAGTACCTGGTGTTTACATCAAACCACACAATCTAATCTTATAATCGTGAATTAGAATAAAAGGTACACATCCCATTTTGGTGCTTACAAGTACGTAGATATGTACCAAATGAAGTGTACGTTCACATAACTGAACTTGGGATGTATATTTTACATAACAAGCAAAAAAAGGATAATGGTTAGAAAACTTTTAAAAAAAAGTTATATTTACAGCTAGCTTGTCACATTTTCATCTTCAAGTAGATTTTAACATATCAAGACCATATGCACCCTACAAAATAAAGGTTAAATAAACAATTAGCAGAATTAAGAAGAAAATAATTCTTATTGGATCATTATTAGTGTAGAGTTGAATATAATTAGAAAATAAATTATATTGAGATCGATCTTACCAAAACGTCGTGAATTTCTTTTAACAAAGGTGTCAATAGTGAAATGAAGGTACGCAATTCCTTCTTAAAATCATCGTTATTTTTATCTTTGCCCTTCAGAATTGTGATTAACCCCTTGCTCTCTGGCACTAGCTTTAGTGCTACCTGCAGAATAATTTTTTGTTTAATTTTCAGATAAAATAACTTAATAACATATTTTTACACTATATAGCGGCCCATCAAAATAATAGCCTGAACTTTTTTTTAGTATACTAATGTTGTGTGTATATATAAACACACACATATAATACACATATTTTATACATAAGTAGTGTATATTTTTGGGATAGTTACGATCCTAAACAGTTCGGCCAACTAGTTTATAAAATATGTACAGTATGTAAATGTTGTGTATATACATATTTATTCACAATGTATACACTATCAATGTATATTTTAACCATGTTGGTAAACTAGTTGGCCGAACTATACACATATTCGTGACTTTCCCTATACTCATAATTCATGTGAATAGTAAAAATTGAATATAGAAAAAAAAAAAAATGACCTTGAAGGCAGCTGAAGAGATCCATCCATGCCATGGCTTAAGGGTGTTAGTGTAAGATTCTTGAACAGCTTGCACCATGTTCCTCTCTAAATCATCCGCCAGTAGTTGTAACAATGCTAAGGTGAAATCCAAGGATCTGCAAGTATATATCCAATATTCTAAAATACTAACTTCAAACCAATTTTTACGTCGTTAATATAAACATTTTTTACATTATCGAGTCATTCAAAGGATATCTGAAATAAAACATGTTACCTATCATAACAGGTACTGATGATATGATGAAGTAAAAGTTATATACACTGGTAGTGCATATTATTTACACTCTTTAAAGTAAACTCATGAGCTAACACTAGTATTCCATCCTAATTTTTAGAAATACATACATTCACGTAAATATAAATTAGAGAGATGGATCAAGAATTTTAAATTTGATGAGTTCAAATTATGTTTAAGCTTGCATACGTACAACTGATTTCATTATCTAGGATTTATAGGTTCAAAACATAATACTTTATAAGTTGTTTTTTACTAATTTTCTACATCCATTTATATTTAGTGTCTATAATATTTGATTAAATTTTATTAGTTCTCCTTAATTATAAGAACCTTCTCTAAATACTTGGTGAATAGAAAGAAAGTGACCACCGAAAGATGTGGTGTAAGTGGATGAGGTTGTTCTTTCCTTAATCAGAGGTTTCATATTCGAGCCCTAAATATGAAATAATTTTTTATAGAAAACGCTGCCTCGAATGGGTCCAACCCAAAGCAAAAAAAGTATAAAGAAAGTGAAAATATGCAAAGTGTTAATTTACCTGGTGAGCCAAAGAAGAGCTTTGCAACAAGTTTTAGAACACTTTGTTCCTTTGCCTTCACTAATTATCTCTTTCTTTAATATCTCAACCATATTTGAGTAGAGAGCAGGGTCTGAATCATGCACCTTTTCCAATTTCTATACATTTGATATACAAAAATAAACTATATAAGTAAATGTTAAAAACAAGAAACTAAAATTAATATGTACAATGACGTATTAGAAACAAACAAAGAAGGGCAAAATTATGCACGTAATGGTGTAATGTAATATAATGTAACGATCGAATAAAGTGGATAAAAATCATAAGAGCTTTAGTATTTTAATTTCTCATAAAGAAACTAAAAACACTATTATGTGACTATTATTGTTCCTATACGTGTTTAAATTTTAGTAAGTTAAAAGCTATTATTCGATATTTATATTAGTGGAAAAGTATTTACGAAACTAAAATAGTCAAAGTGTAGTAGTACTTATTTATCCACAAAAAGTTAAGATGAAGAAATTTTGGCAGCATCAGGCTTCTGAAGCTACCAGTAATAATGTACGTTGGGGGCCCAGAATTAAAATCCAAATCGTGTGTTTTACACATACCATATGAAAATACCTTACAACTTTATCCACATAGTACAAAAAAAATAAAAATTACTCCATACAACAAACATTATAAATCACTCTATTAATATTATAAGAGATATTTTAATTGAAATTGCTGTAATGAACAATATATACCTTTAAAATATATTATTAAATAGTGCAAGGGTAAAAAGTCCTTCATAAAGTTTGATATCGTAACAGCAATTTCGGCCAAAATTAAAGTATTTTTCAGACTCTTTTACCTTTTATTAAAAAAAATTAAAATCAAGAAGAAAAGATGAATTTTGGAATAATAATTATTAGGATAAGTGATAACTATCTGAAAAAACTTAACTCGATCATATCATTGGTTTGCATGTTCAAAAAGTCTTCATTTACAAAAGAATTACTCTCTTCGTTTCTATTTAAGTGTTTTAGTTTGTATGAATATAATTTTTTTAAAATTTTTTATTATATTAAATTAAAAATATATATATAACATATTAAATCTCATAATTTTAAATTTGTGATATCGAAATTAAAACTGAGATTGAGATAAATTAAAATAAAAAAAATATGACGGATAAATTGAGACGAAGAAAGTATGTATGATTGTACTTACCTGAATATTTTGAAATATGTCTTGTCTCAACACAGCCATTGTCGGCCCTATCTTATCTTCAAATCATATCATCGTTTCACAACAAAACAACAATTAATAACAAACCAAATCCACAATAATTATCCAAGAATCATTAGAATTAAAAAAAAAGAAGAAGAAGAATATTATAGTACTAACCAAGAACTTGAAGGACTAAATTGGAGATAGAGAGAAAAGGCATAGTAGGAATATGATAATTATAATCTTTATCATCATCATGATTAGCAACAAGATTAAGAGCAGTTTGTTGTTGATCATGTTTAATTAATTTGACTTTGATGAGCTTCATCATAGATAGTTCTTCAATACCAATTGTTATTTCTGTTGACTCTACTTCCATATCTCTTCTTCTCTTCATTTCATCAAATTATACACTTTCTTCTCTGACCACTTCATCTTAGATATATATAGTGACAAAACTTGTTAAATATTAATTACCAAATTTAAAAAATATGTTCACCAGCTGTTTTGGTCATTGTTATCGTCACATGACTAAAATATTATACTAACAATATTATTTTTTTGCTCTAAGAAATATTCTTTTCAACGGCTCTCAAAGTGTTGGGAGCATTTGAAATCGCTCTATAAAATCAGAGCTCATAAAGTTACAATTTTGACTTAGTCAATTTCTGTCCTTATAATACGTACTATTTTTTCTCTTTTTTTTAGAGTCAAACAATATGAATTTTGATTAATATTTTATAATGTATTTTTTTTCATCATATTGATATGAAAAAAATTGCAACTTATAGTGCTTTTTATTTAATTTTAAAATATTAAATTAATATAATCTAATTTAACTTTAAAAATTAGTTAGATTAAATTTTTTTAAAAATACAATATAACAAGTAAAAAGGGAATGGAGGAAGTATATGTTTTCTCTTGCCTTACATATGAATTTAACTATATTATAATTTAAGATTCAAAATGAATATCGAAAGAGATGAAAAGAAAAATGATACTCTCTCCAATTAGGACAGGTGATTTCTTTTATTAATTGACCTTGAAGTTGTCATTTATCGTATTAGTATAAAGTATAATTTAATCAATTATTATTGTTTCGTGTTATCCCTTTGAGTATTGGGTTAGAACTACTCAATAAAAACGAAAATTTCCAAATTAAATAATACTCTCATTTATTGAACTTCTTTTTAAAATAAAATAAATAAATTGATAATGGCACGAGTCTAGGGTAGAACCATCTGTTGGAAACTTGGAATGGGATTACTCACAGTATTTTGTATGGAAAAATCGGAAATATTTGGTTATATTGACTTATGATATCCTACATTTATAAAATTTGTAGCTTGTATTGGTGATATGGATAACAATCTTTATACTAATATGGAGTTTTTTGGTCTCAAAATAATTGTTGCTTTAGCTAAAAAAATATATATACTTCTTATGTCTTCCTTCACTTTTCTTTTTAGTCAATAAGATATTAAATAACAAATTTTTAAATATTTATTTTATCTTACTAAAATAATTTATAGTCACTCGTTCATTTTTAAAAAAAAATAATATTCAATTTTTATTAGGCATAAAATAAGTTAAAGCGATATTAATTTTAAAAATAGAAGGAATAATGCTTTTTAAGATACTCTATATATTTGGATGACAAAGAGATAATTGGCTGATTCGTTGAATTAGATTCAAGATTCAAGTATTACCATTGGAGGTATGATTGTTTACTATAATTTAAATAGTATTTTCTGATTTATTTTAAATAATCTTTTAATTATTTTGCGTCCACTAAAATATTGACACATTCTTATATAGAATAGTTAAGATACATTATTATTATTATTATTATAAGAAATTTTTACCTAATCAGATTATCCTAGTCAATATATTACGGATAAACTTTCTTAAAAATCATTAAAGACATATATTATTATAATTATCACTGTACATGAAAAAAGACCATTAAATGAAGAGAAGGTGACGATGGGGTTGTGGGGAGAGGTTCTAAGATAATTAGCATTATTTTTTATTATTTTTTTAGCACGATCTCACCCCTGAGAATTATAATATTTAAATAAAATGGTTATCGAAACTTATAACATGAGTAATTTATTTAAGTTTTTGACTTTTCACCCAACGTTGTAGTTAATTTGTTAATCAGAGGAGGATCAGGGAAATTAATGTTAACTCCACCACATGATAAATCTTCAAACTTTTGACACTAGTCATGTTCTAAGCCCATAACACGTATTGTTATAATTGATTTAGAAAATCTCACAAATTTATTATTTCAACGATGTGATTAATTTAAAAAAGTTGGTATTATGTGAACTCTTTGTATTGTTATATAACTTTACATTTCTTCGTCTTTTTTTGTATGTGAAATACACATAAAATATCACATGTACTCCTTTCATGTCCTCATTATCGCTCACGACTATCACATTATATAATATCCCCCATCTATTAGGATATCAACTTCGATAAATTTCAAGAAATTGAAGAATTAAAAGTGGACGGAGGTAGTATATAATTTCAAGATTGAAGAATGTATCGACACTTTACTGTCCTCATTCATAGGATATATATATGAGGAATTAACAATGCTGCTATTATTGCAGGAAGCATATCATGTGAATTTGTTCTAATATGTCCAACAAAATGTCTAAAACAAAAATAATTTTAATTTTAAAAATAGGAAAAAGAGCAAATCTCATTATTGAAAAACACAATTAGTTCATCAATTATTATTAAGGTTTGATGTTTCCCAACAGCAACGTAAATGGATAAGGTCAAACACATGAAGGTTAAAGAGTTTCTGGGAGTTCTCTACTTTTATTTTGTTTTTCCTTTTTTCAATTAAATTATCATATTTTTATTTATATTCTTTTCGTTTCAAATTATCTATTATATTCATCTTTTATTTAAGAAAATATTACTTCTTGTGTCCATATTTTTTTTTTTTTTTGAGATGTAAGACACTTCAAAAAATTAATTAAAGATATTAAATTAAGGAACAATTTATTAATATTACACTTTTTATTCTTTTCAGACTTTTCTTAAAACTAGAAATAGTCATTAAAAACATGGGTAATGTTGGGGGGAAATCAATTAATCCATTTGTTTCATATTAGTTGTCTCTTTTTCTCTTTACACCCCCATAAGAAATCATACATAAGAAAGATAATTTTACTAATTTATAACTCCTTAAAATACTTTTTTTTAACGAACTTATTTACACTTTTAAAAATAAATAGTTGACAGTCATGTAGACGATTTTTTTTTAATTCTATCTTGAATTTGTATTGATTCATTGGAATGGATGAAGTAATTAGAAGGGATTTTTGACATCTTCACCTCTCCATCAATATATGAAAGACAAATATCGCATAGGTCAAAGTAGCTCTTGCTTAGTAAATTCAAATTTGACCAAGAACTTTCGAAAAATATTTATTTAATGGTAAGTGATTAATTTACTTTCAAAAACAAATAATGCTAGTGGTAAAATTATAAACAAATAAATTATCCTGATATTTAAAAAAGATAACTAGTTTTTAGTTGAAAAATGACAATTAAGTGTGAAGGAGTACCATTTATGCCAATAAAAACCATATAAACTCGACGATACTTTTAAAATATATATATATAATAAAAATTAGGTCCATATACCTCGTAATTTGCAGGACAATTAATTGAGCTTTGCATTTCAAATTTGAAGATTATATTATAAGACCCTCCGTTTTATTTTACTTAGTTCTTATATGAAAAATAATTTTCTTTTTACTCGTTTACTTTAGTAAATGAAGAAAAAAGTATTACTGTAATTTCCTATCATTAAATAATTATCTAAAATACTTATCTAATTTAAAATTTTAAGAGATAATTTATCATTTGTTTTAAATTTTCCCTTATATAAACTATAGTCATTTTCAAATCATTAAATTTATTAGAATCAAAATTTGATAGAGTAAAATTATCATTCTATTTATTATTTTTAAAGGTATGTCAAGTTAATACTGAACAAGTAAAAATTGAACATAAAGACCAAGTTTAATTTTTCAGAACATATTTAACAAAGTTAATTTAGTATAACAAATTTCCAATAAATACTTTCATAAAGATAAAATCAAATTAATATGAGCCGAATAAAATGAATCGGAGTGACAAGGTGATGAGACCCACCGCCCAAATATAAGATTCCTCGATATGCTTTGCTGTTAACTTCAGATGAAAAAATATAACAAAAAAATATATTCCTCTTTCGTACGTCCACTAACAAATATTATTAAGAAAAAATTAGGCCTCTTTGCTTGGATTCATGAATCTAAAGAATATATCTTTGTTTATTTTTGACTATTTTAATTTGTTAATTTTAAATATTCATAATAATTGCTGTTTAATTAACGTATTAATTTATATTATATATGTTCTTGATCAGATAAGAGAGTGATCTAACACTAAATATTGCATATATAGCTGTAATTGTTCCCCTTGGGTTGACCTATACAAAATTCAAATCCACTTATCAATTAGCAATAATAACAGTAATTAGGTCCTAATTACCTGATTTAATTTGTTAATTACGTGATTAAAATTCTGAACAGGCATTTAGACGAAAAAAAACTTGATCCATTAATTAAAGAAATTATAAACATGCAATGATTGATTAGCTAGGAAGTGAGCCGTTAAATTTCATGCCAAACACGAACTATATATAAGCTGACTAAAAACACATTTATTCTTATATTTTTAAATATATAGCTGACTTAAAAAACATATAATAAAATCATATTTAATATATAGCTGACTTAAAGCATATCTGTACTCATATTTTTAAAGGAATAATAATGCATTAATTTGATTGTGAGAAAGTAAAGGGGCCTGTCACTTAGGTAGGAAAAAAATATTCTAAATAAAGGAGATTAATTAGATGATGAATTATGGACCAAAATATAAGTAGATTAATGATGAGTTTGTAAACTCAATTTTGAATTTATTTCATGCAACAAATGTGCACCCCATCTAGACACACAAGATGTTGTATTGCAAAATTAAAGAAACAAAAATTTAATCTAGGTTGACTAGTAGAACAACTTTTTATTTGTCAATTTTATCATAAATTTTGTTTAATAATTACTATTTTAGGAAATTAAGAAGACATTCACTTATTTTATTTTTATTAATACATTGTTCAAATATATGATTCATACATTTTCTAAAGAAATCTTACCAATTAAACACTTGACAAATGAGCGATTTCATGAAATAATCTTTTTTTTTTTTTAATTTTTCACCTGATGTTCTATATATCTGCATTGAAGTTTGACTAACACTTTAGAAAGTTCCATGTTAAGAATAAAACGTTTCCTAACAAAGATGACTTCATATTTGAGAAGACTTTGAATCCGAGAAGAAGTACTTATCCACATTCCACTCCACCACAACCTCGATTGAAATAATTGTTTAGATTAATGCTACTAGTATATAGTTTAATTAAGCAACCAATAAGAGGGAACAAATTTTATGAGTTTAGTACAGTGACAGTACATGCTAAGTACTTAGTGAGGTTGTTATGTTGTTATCAATGGATAATTAAAAAATGTGAGTAGGCCCCACATCAGATACAAACTTCCCCTAATAAGAACTGGACGAGGTGGCTAACACCTAAATGGCAAGGTGTTAACTGTTAACTAGTAAAAATATTACTCTATATTTTATATAAACTAGATAATGTAATAATATAAATGGTATATTTTGGGGCTAATAACCGAGTTTTTGAAGTGATTGTTTGCGTGGATAAAGGAATAAGTTTTTTTATCACAAACCTGTACTTTCTTTGACGCTATTTAAGGCATAATAAGACTACCCACATACAACATTTTTGAAATATTTTATGTTGTCAATTATCATGATTTATAGTATTTTTACGCAATTTTTAAATATAAAAAAAATAAGACAAATAAATTAAAATGGACCCAATATATGTTATTTTTGTTGTCTCAATTTATGTGACACAAATGAAATTTGGAGAGTCATCCAAATTTTCATATTTTTTTTAAAAATGTTTGAAGTTATTAATTATTGTGATTTATAATA
>NW_006239141.1:50794-61855 GCF_000226075.1 Solanum tuberosum | reverse complement strand
ATTTTAAAAGGGAGTTTATGCCCAAGTTCTACTATATAATAAATATAATATATAATATTCAAGAAAGTCCCAATCTTGAATATTATATATTATACTTGGCCCTAAACTCTCTTTTATAATATAGTAGAAAAAATTTATAGTTTAACTTTTAAAAAATTAGTATGCCTTGGCAAAAATAACTTTAAAAATGTTACTCCTAGTATTCACATGGTATCTTTCTCTTCAATTTGTACAATTTGTTGCTTCATTTAATTTGCTTTGTCGTCTTACTATTTTGTCATAATTAGTTTCCTTTCAATCCTAATACTTTGATTGCACTTCTTTTTAACTGAGTGTTTATATGAAATAACTTCTCTATCTTATAAAGATAAATATAAGATTAGTATACATTTTATTTTTATCAATTTTATTTATATAATTACATTAATATATTATTGTTATTGTTGGATCAAAATCAATTGGATCAAAATTTTATATACCAATATAATCAAATATCTTATAGCAATGTCATTTATTTCGATAATATTTTTTATTATTATAGTGAATATTACTATAAATAACATATAATATAGTATAACATGATTATTATAGTTAAATTTTCTTATAAAAGATGATTGTTATAGAGCGACTTGACTATAGTTAGATTTGAAAGTTCCTCCTCATTTTCTCTTAATGGTGAATTAATTAGTCCCTTTTGATGCTTTTGAAGTCAAATAATTATTATATTGATAATTTGTGTTAGTTCCAAATGTTTTTTTAGAACATAATTGTGCATCGCATCATCCTATTGCCATCAAGAATTTCAATTTCCATTGACCTTCTTAATAATTACGAAATCGTGCAATGTGAATATAATCGAATCTCTGTTTTGTAAAAGAATTATTTATTAGCATTTGAGAACTGACATTCATTATTTCCTTAGCCATATTATTAGGAAAGTGCTGAGCCTGTTTCAATGAATTTATAAAAAGTAATTTATAAATCAAAAGTAGTAGATGACATCCTATTTTTAACTTTTTTTTATTTTTTTTAAATCTAAAAATGAGTGCCTAAAAGCACTTTATTCTGCTCTGTCCCCCTCACCCTCTGCTCTGTCCCCCTCACCCTCTCTATACATGAATATACAGATGAATGTGTCAATAAATTTTTTGACACTAGATACATGTATTTTTGTTATCGAATACATTCTGAAATACATATACATATGGAGAGAGCCTGAGAGAGGGAGAGAGGCGAGCGAGACAGTCACAAGTATCTTTGATATCAGATACATTCTGAAAACAGATACATATAGGGATAGAAGTGAGCTAGAGAGGGAGATAGCTGAGCCAGCTAGAGAGGAGAGAGACGAGCGAGAGAGTCAGTGTATCCCATATACATGCGGATCACGCTTGTATACAATGCATCTTATGTAAATTACACCTAATTTGATCTTCATGTATCCGACATACATGTATCTGATCAGTACGCTAGAGATATATAAAAAATGGTACGGAAGATAATTTGCAAAATTGAAGTGGGGGCACATAATTAGAAGTTAAACTAGTGAAATTTATGTTGTTTATGAATATTTCAAGTAATTAAAAATTAAATATTACAAGAATTAAATTAGAATTTACCTATAAATTTAAGAGAACAAGGAGTTGTTATCCTTTTTAACTACAAGAAAACTAATATCTGTCAATCCACTTATCTTATCCTATCTTGTATTTTCTATTGAGCTCAAATCTCAAGGTTCTTCCTCAGTCGAAGGAACATTAATATATACACTCTGTTTTTAAAAAAATGACGTATATTTTTTTAGTATGTTTCAATAAAGAATATTTTTTTAATATTATAGTCCCATCTTTTCATATGACATGTTTAAGGCAATAAGATTAAAGAGTATTTTGGTACATTTAACATGACTTTAATTTAAGAACATAAAATTGAATTATTTATTTATTTTCTTAAACTCTATGTCAAGTCAAACTAAATCAAACAAAGGGAGTATACATTATTTAATTTGACACAAAAAAGATTAATATTTTTTTTGTAATCCAAAATAAATGTTAGATGTTTGTGTGATAATAAATTATTTTACTAAAAATAGAAAGAAAAAAAAATACTATTTTTAAGTATAGAAAAATGATGTTTTTTAGATCAATCAAAAAAATTTAATATCATATAAATTGAATCAGAGAGGATAACGATATTCCTTTGTATATTACATGGTGATGGATGAAGAACTCGTTAAAATAGTTATGTTTATTCTTATAAAAAAACAAGTAGTCTCCCACACTTTTAGATATGAGCTTCCCCCTAATAACATCCAATTATATACAACACGGTATTACTGGTGAAGGAGCCAATAATTTATTAAGTTAATTCAAATTTGAGATCTAAAGCAAATTTTAATATGTGATTTATAGACTAAAATATATAAACGTGTTTTTTAATTTGATTTCAGTTAGCACCAATGTCCTTCAATTTTCAAAAAGTTGAACTAGTAGCTAATGAGTTTTACATAAAATTAAACAAATAGACACACGATAATGAACAGAGTAATAGTCAATAGGGGTGTACAAGCCAAATCGTAAAGTCAAACCAAACCGACATATCAAATCAAACCGAAAAAAAACCGATTTGTGGTTTGGTTTGGTTGGTTTGGCGGTTGAAAAAAAACCCGACCACTCTTGGTTTGAATTATATTGTTATAGTTTTTCAAATTCGAAGTTAACAATTTTCTTTGTAAATATTTTATTTTGTATTCAGTTTGCCTGTAGCCTTTAATCTTATTAATTTAACATAATGAACATTGATATTTCAAAAATAATAATTGTAATCATGTGAATTTTACCATCTTTGCGAAAATTTCTATTTATTTAATATTTTTGAAGTTTAGTTTATAACACAAGTAAGTAGGGGTGTGCATCGGTCGGTTCGGTTTTATGTATTATCGGTTCGGTTTATCGGTTTTCGGTTTTTAAATATGTTAAACCAATAACCAAACCAATAAGATATTTTTTATCAGTTTTTGGTTTATCGTTTTTGGTCCTTAACGGTTCGGTTTTTGGTTTAACCAATAAGAAAATATTTATAAAACAAATATGTGACTTTTCTAATAAATTTGATGCGAAAACACAATAATGTAACTTTACAAATGCTCATAAAATAGAAACAATAATAACAAAGATGAAAAGAACTATACAAGCATAACACAAAGAGAAATTAAGAGGAATATGGTTCTTACTTTAGATTTTAACGTTTTTTATAATGTGAAATTGTGAACTCAAAGCCATTGTAAAATGTGAATTGAAGACTAAATGACAAAGATAGTAACTACTAAGGTATTAAGATTAATATATAATATTTATGTACAAGTAAAAGTAGTAAATTACTAGTCTTAATGGGTTATCGGTTTACCCAATAACTCAATATTAAAAACCAATACCGAACCGATAACCCAATAATTTTTTTTATAAAACCATTAAAAAACCGTTAACCCAATAACCAATAACACTTTTATCGGTCGGTTTTTTGCACACCCCTACAAGTAAGTGAAAATATATTTGATCTCTTTTTTCAAATACCGTATAGTTGTAAAAAATCGAAAAAAACCAAAAGAATAGACTAAAGCCGAATTCGAAAAAACCAACTTTATGTGGTTTGATTTGGTTTTTAGATTTAATAAACCGACATAATTGGTTAGGTTTTTTTTTTAATGAAAAACCAAACCAAACCGACCTATGTACACCCTAATAGTCAAATGTCATCATATTTATATGAATTGTTAAATGCAAAAACATATTCGAAGAATTCACCTTCTGTAGTGTATATATAGCACGGCATCCCAAATGTAAGGTACTACTAATTATACATAGTTTTATAATTTTATTTATAATACTTGTTTGAAATGGAGCAACAAATAGAGATGGAAAAAAATTGAGTTGCAGAAATGTTGGGCCAGTTGGCCACATATATATCAATTCATTAATTGGATATAATCTGGTAAAATTTTTAATTCATGTTGCATAATTAATAAATTTCTCATTCAACATAATCCGTCCACATCTAGTATAGTGATTAATAAATTTTAGTAATTATGACTCAATATTAAAATCTTAGCCTCCTCAGCCTCTAGGAAATTAAAAGTTAATCCATCCCCATCATCTCAAGTTCAAACAAAATAGAAGCAAAAACAAATAACACAGAATATAATTAAGAGTGACACATGGTATGAATAGTAAAGATTCTTGAGAATCAAGATGATTTTATACTAAAAATTAGTCTTATGCTAATTAATTAAAATTAAGGTTTAGGTTTTAATTACTGGTGTTAAAGTTTCATTAGTTTTTAATGAGTCCACTTGGGGAATCTCTTCCTCTCCCTTTCACCAATCAAAATGTACAACTATAAATAGAACCTATTATGACCTAATGAAAGAAAATCTAGTTAGCTTGATTTCATAATGCACACTTTTTTTTCTTCATCCAGGGTTCGATAACCGCATTAGAATCTGACTATTTCAGATTCGTGTCGCATAAGGCCTTATTAAGAGGGAAACGCTTCCTACTAAGAAATTTTTCATACTTAGAACTCAAATCCAAAATCTCTAGTTAAGGGAGGTGCAACCTGTCCAGTACTTCACCATCCTCTTGGTGGTCATAATGCACATCATGCTTATGTTTGATCACTAATTAAAATATCTTGAATAAATAAATAAATCTAGCCCCAATGGATTAAATTTCCCCCAACTACTTAAAAATAGTTTCTTTTTTGAAAAAGCAAACTACAAGAATGTCTAATCTTAGGAGGAAACTTTTTCCTTCGTCTTGTGGCAAGACTCTTGCCTTGTGTTGTATATATTGTAAGGAAAAATCTTTGGCCAGAATGGTATTTTACCTATGTTATTTTATCTTTTAAAACATTTTTACCTTTTTAATTTTAATACCTTTTAACTAAAAAATAGAAAAAAGATCAGTTTATTTTAAAATAAAAAAGATATTATAGTTTTTTAAATTTCTGGCCAAATTCTGGCCAAATTTTCTGGCCATTTAGCATTACCCTCGTAGTAAAGGGGTCAACTTGGGAATCTCTAAACTAGTTGCTAGGGATTACTAGAGGATTGAAAGTAAACTTTGTCACATTTTCCAATATTAATATATTCTTGGATGAGTTCTTTTTTTGCTTCAAAAATTCAGTATTCAAATTCTACTGATTCAATCAATGAATATTCACAATCCTGAATTGAAAGTTTTATCATTTCTAGGAATCAAGCTCGAAATTTTTTATCAAAAGGTGCATCATCAATTTAGGAAAAAAATGATAGTAGGTTTGTTTAACTTTCTTAATGGAATATCAAATGCGATATGCATATGATAATATTGTGTGTTATTTTCGATAAACATTCATCAAGCGTATTGTTATGAATCTAGCCACGACGGAGGACGCAATTAATATACTGTCAAATTACATTTGGGACCTGATTAAAAGATAAGAATGTGCACTAAAGATGCTTATATATAGAGGATGTTATACTACGAGTTATGTTATTTTCTTTTAATTATCTATTTTGTAATAAGGTTGCACCTATCTTGAAAAGTAACTGAAAAAACTACTTTAAATATCTCATTTTTCTAACACGGATTTATCAATCTTCTTTAAAACTTAAATATGTCATTTCTCTATGAGATATTTATCAATTTCTTTTCGAACTTTAGTGCGGACAGAGTGCTACATTTCAGAACTTCATGATTTGTGATATTGTTCAAGAGTGGATTGATGTTGACATTGATTTGCTAAGGATTATTGGTGTTAGCCATTTAGTCAATTTTCTTTTTAACTTTTCAGCTTCACAAAGACAAGATTTGTTACCAAAATATAATTAGAATCAAAATAATACTACAGATGCCCTTAGATCCATCATGGGCGTCAAACTGTTTACCCTAAAAATGTACTTTTGAATTCGTAACGTGATTTAAAAAACACATAAATTAAGTTGATAATGATAATAGTAATAATGAGAAGACAAAAAGTAATATATCAACAAATTAAATGTAATTTAACAATAATATAGTAGATGAAAATAATCTGTTTATCCTAATTTTAAAGAGGGTCAAAAAGGCTTTGACTTTATGGAGTAGGGTAACATATGGAGATATATTTCAGCAGTTGATAATAAGGGAGGAAATTGCAAAAGTTAAACATAGGCTATTTGAGGAGGTTCCCAATTGTGAAAATAGAATAATCATGCAGAGGGCACATGATGAATTCACCAAATATCTTCATCTGGAGGAAAGGTACTGGCAACAGAAGGCAAGTTATGATTGGTTTAATAGTGGGGATAAAAATACTAAATTCTTTCAGAGTATAGTAAAGGGCAGAAGACAGAGGCTGAAGATTAATAGAATGCGAAACTCTAGTGGTGACTGGTTATAGGAGGAGCAACTTATTGTAGCATAGGCTATTACTTTTTATCAGAAACAATTTAAGCAAGAAAGGGACTGTACTGATTCCCTTTTACTTCAACATATTCCTGCAGTAGTCACCGAAGATGATAATGAAGCTCTAGGGAAAAGGCCAGAGATGGAGGAAGTCAAGAATGCAGTTTTTAATTTTAATGGGGATAGTGCATGTGGACCAGATGGATTGACAAGAAGATTTTTCTAGGAATGCTGGGACATAGTAGGATATGATATTTTGAAGATGGTGAAGAGTTTTTTCTGGGCAGCACCCTTCCCAAATCAATCACTCATACTCATTTGGTTTTAATACCAAAGAAAAAGAAAGTGCGGTATTTTTCTAATATGAGACCTATTAGTTTGAACAATTTTGTTAATAAAATTCTTTCTAGTATTTTGCATGACAGACTTGAGGGTATTCTTCCTAATCTCATATCCCAAAATCAATCAGGTTTTGTAAAAGGGAGAAACATTATAGAGAATGTGTTGCCAGCTCAGGAACTGATAACTGACTTGGCAAAAAGGGGTAAGCCAGCAAACACCGTGATTAAACTATATATGGCTAAGGCCTATGATAGAGTATCATGGTTCTTCTTAAACAGTCCTTGGGAAGATGGGTTTCTCTAATATTTTTGTTGACTAGATTTGGAGATTGATTTCTAATAATTATTACTCGATTTTGATAAATGGACAGGCTCAAGGTTTCTTTCACTCCACAAGAGGTCTGAAACAAGGGGATCCTTTGTCCCCAACATTATTCATTTTATCTGCTAAAGTCCTAACTAGAGCTCTAAATATACTATTTGAAGATGCATAATTTGTAGCATATGGAATGCCAAAATGGAGTCGACAGCTAAATCATCTAGCTTATGCTGAAGATACAATAATTTTTAGTTCCACTGATAGCTACTCCATATCAAGGATAATGGATACCCTACAGGAATATGAAAGGTGCTCTAGCCAAAAATTAAATAGGGAGAAGAGCTTTTTCTATATTCATCAAAATGTTGGTGAATCTATAACAACTCAAGTTCAACAAGCTACAAGAATGGTAAAGGGATCTTTCCCCTTGAAGTATTTGGGATGCCCTTTGACACACACAAGGAAGAGAAGTATCACTTTGTTGATTTGTTAGCAAGAGTGAAAGGTCAACTGCAAGTATGGAAAAGAAGATTATTGTCATATGGAGGAAATGAGGTTCTGATTAAGAGTGTTCTATAGAGTACCCTTTGTATATGTTATCTGCTATTGTTCCTCTTGCTTGTGTCATGAAGGAACTCAACAAAATAGTTGCTAATTTTTCTGAAACAATAAGGAGGTAGGAAGAAACAAACACTGGGCTGCATGGGAAAAGGTCTGCCTACCTAAAGAAGAAGGAGGTCTAGGCTTTAGATCTATTGGTGATATTTCTAAAGCCATGTATGCAAAGTTGTGGTGGAAATTTAGGACCCAGAACTCTTTATGGGCTAACTTTCTATGGAATAAGTACTGCAAGAAGCAGATCCCAACCCTGGTTCAGTGGAAAGAGGGATCTCAAGTTTGGAAGCATATGTTACATAATATGGATGAAATTGAAAATCATTTGTGGTGGGAGCCTAGGGGTGGTACCTCTAACATTTGGTATGACAACTGGTCTAATCTAGGCTTGTTGTATAAGGTCCCAATAGATTGTGACACTTTCCATATTCTAAGAGAGATTAAGGAGTTTCTCACAGAAGATGGTTAGGACTTGGGAGAAGTGAAACGGGTACTTCCAGAACATGTAGTGGAGCATACAAGGAATTACATGGGGGGTATACAACTAATTGATCAGCAGGACAAGACATGGTGGACAAAAAACAACAAAGGCACTTTCACTATCAAAAGTGCTTGGGAACTTCTGAGAAACAAGGAGGAAGTGCAGGAAGACTTTAGTCTCTTGTGGAGGAAAGGTCTTTCTTTTAAGAGTTCTTTCTTGAACGGGAGGATCTGGAAAGGGAAGCTACCAGTTGGTTAACTTCTACACTCATGGAGCACAGACACATCCAGTGATTGCAGCTGTTGCCATAGCCCAAAAATAGAATCCATAGAACATCTATTCTGTAATAGAGAAGTGGCTAAAGGAATTTGGAATCACTATAACAGTGCAGCAGGATTACAAAGAAGATCCTTCCTCAAGCAATATGTAAGACTATGGTGGAAAACAGAGGGTAACTCTTGGTGTATAGCAGTTAATCAGGTTGTTCCTATGATCATGATGTGGTCCATCTGGAAAAGGTACACTGTTTTGTATGAGGGCAAAGTGTCAATGAATAAGCTTATAAGGCATATCGATGAATTGATAAAGAAATTTATATGGAGTAGGTTTAATCTAATTGCTGGGAATAGGGGGTGGTGTGATATCATTCAATTACTGGAAAGCTATCACCCTAAAATTAGCTATAAGATTGTAAGGTGGAGTGCCCCTTCCCCCAAATGATGGCTGAAGTGTAATACTAATGGGGCATCTAGGGGTAATCCTGGACCTAGCTCTGATGCATTTTACATCAGAAATTCAGGAGGTGAAATTATAGTATCTAAATGATTTCTTTTACCTAACACAACTAATATGTTGACTGAAGCAAGAGCTATAAGAGAAGGTCTGATGTATTGTAGAGGTAACAAACTCAATTATATTGTTATAGAGACAGATTCACTAGCAATGGTCCAGATTCTAGAAGGCAAGTGGAAAACTCCATGGAATGTGTTAATAGAGATAAACCTGATTAAGGGGTTGCTGACCTTAATTACAGCAAGTGTACAACACTCTTTTAGAGAGGGAGATACACTAGCTGATTATTTCACTAACCTAGTTTTTGATTTTTCAGGTAATTATCAATTTAACAGTTTTCAAGAGGTTCCAAGTCAAGGAAGAAGGTTAATAAACCTTGATAAACACAACATCCCAAATATTAGAAGGTCATCAAAATAATTAAGCTAGCAACATTGAAATAAAGCAAACTGTGGATTGAAGTGAGTACAAAATAGGGCAATGTAAGAAGCTATTTCATATGATTTAATGTTAGCACCTGGTGAGAGCTTGGAGGTGTCCAAATGACTTTAAATCACTACATGGTCAGTTGGTATTAAAGTCAATATCCATGAGTTTACCGTTCTTGTTAAGCTAGATCAACAACATACAAATGCAACAATAGGACGGATCAGGTGCTTTCAGTGTCTTAGCTACTAATGTTTCGTTGGATATTAAGATACATAGAATGAGTAAAAGAATGGTAATGTAGGTTACCTTTTCTCAAGCTATGATCTTGAAGGCATGGATGGAGTTTTCAATGTCTCTAAATTTGATAGTTGCAGTAGCGTATCCTTCCCTACTTGCATAAAAAAGAGGAGAAGCTTTTAACAACTAATAGCTTGGTTTACACATATTTGATGGTGGTGTCATCCTCAATCGAGGGTCAACCCATCAATCTATGAAAATGGGATAGAGGTTGTTGAATTAGCAACAGATGGGTCGATGGGTATCAAATACAGTAATACACAGGACGAGATGAAGAAACGATAAGGAAGGTTACTTTTTATTATCAACTATCAAGATATGATCTTGAAGGCATGGTTGAAGATCTTGAAGGCATGGTTGAAGATTTCTCTGTTTTGCTGATTTTTTTTGCTAGGGTAGTTTCCTATTCTATAATTAGAAAGAATGATTCAGGGCTTTAGGCTTTGTTGTCCTTTAGTGGACATGGGCTGATCTGGGTATTTTTTTTTCCCTTTTGTTTAATAAAAATGGGCCTAGCCTATCTTTAACGTAAAAACAAAAATATTCATTTGGCAAAATAACAAATAGGAGGATTTAACTGACGAAGTCAAAGATATCCTTGATGAACATAAAGAAAGACAGAAAAAAAATTCTTGAACTGTAAAATAATTGAAAGATGAAATTGGGAAATTTTCTGATCATTTTTATTTTTTTTTTTATTTTTTTCTGATGATCTTATTGCCTTCACTGCTCCTTTATTTATACAAATCTAGGATTACAAAAGATAAAAGAAAAAGAACATTTTCCTATACAGGTGTCTAAAGGCTATTGCTTAGGAAAATAACAACCTAACGTAATTGTACTATTTCTAATCCTATATATACAACTGTAAGGAAATTTAATCAAATGGCCAAGATATTGCCAGCACATTATTCTCTTTGTTTCCTACTCAACTCACACGTGTCCAACGCAGTCCGTCGCTTTTCTGGAAATTTATTTTTTGAAAATCCCAGAAAAGCGACGGATTGCGTTGCTTTTAGAGACGGACTGAGTCGCTTTTTACTATTTTTTTGAATTTTTTTAAAAAAAGCGACGGACTGCGTCGGTTTATTTTAATTTTCATTTTTTTTAATTTCTAAAATGCGACACAGTCCGTCGCTTTTCTGGAAATTTATTTTTTGAAAATCCCAAAAAAGCGACGGATAAAAGGACATTGTCCGTCGCTTTTTTGGAAATTTTATTTTGAAAAACTTAAAAAAGCGACGGACAAAACCACGCTGTCCGTCGCTTTTTCTGCAATATTTTTGACAGTAGCAGCTCGCAACTTCTGCTGCCCACCTGCAAATGCAATTCAATTCAATTCTACACTATTCAGCCCAATCA
>NW_006239141.1:50236-50429 GCF_000226075.1 Solanum tuberosum | reverse complement strand
AAGTTTAGTTATTTGATCCGACATAGCAGCAATCTAAACACCGTCAAGTGCCTCAGCTTGACGTGACGATCCAATACCTTCTAAGCATGACTGAAGGCGTCTAACATCGTTGCGAGAGCCTAGACCATAGCATATATATTTATTTTAACTTATTTAAACAACTTATAAACAACTTTAACTAGTTTAGTTTTGA
>NW_006239141.1:46541-47343 GCF_000226075.1 Solanum tuberosum | reverse complement strand
CAAGTTCAAGTTATAATTTCAAGTTCAAGTCTAAGTTCAACTTCAAATTTTAAGTTCATGTTCTAAGTTCAAGTTCAAGTTCTAAGTTCTAAGTTCAAGTTCAAGTTCTAAGTTCTAAGTTCAAGTTCAAGTTCTAAGTTCTAAGTTCAAGTTCAAGTTCTAAGTTCTAAGTTCAAGTTCAAGTTCTAAGTTCTAAGTTCAAGTTCAAGTTCTAAGTTCTAAGTTCAAGTTCAAGTTCTAAGTTCTAAGTTCAAGTTCAAGTTCTAAGTTCTAAGTTCAAGTTCAAGTTCAAATTTCAACATCAAGTTCTAAGTTTAACTTCAAATTCTAAGTTCAAGTTCAAGTTCTAATTTCAAGTTCAAGTTCTAAGTTTAAGTTCAAGTTCAAGTTCTAAGTTCTAAGTTCAAGTTCAAGTTCTAATTTCAAGTTCAAGTTCTTGGTTCAAGTTCTAAGTTCAATTTCTAAGTTCAAGTTCTAAGTTTAACTTCAAATTTTAAGTTCAAGTTCAAGTTCAAGTTCATATTCAAATTCTAAGTTCAACTTCAATAATAATTAGGATTTGATCTAGGATTCACTTAAAGGATGGACGGTTAAGATTTAAACTAATGTTTCAAAATTTGGACAGAAAGGGTTATAATTTCAATGAATGAATGGCTAAAATTGCAACTAAAATTGATATAAGAGGCTATAATTGAAAAACAAAATTGGATTGAGGTGGCTAGAATTGCAATGAATTGAATAAGGAAAAAGCTAGAATTGAAAGGAATTTGATTAGAATGGGCTAAAAATTAAATGATTCATA
>NW_006239141.1:45796-46203 GCF_000226075.1 Solanum tuberosum | reverse complement strand
TTCAAGTTCTAAGTTCAAGTTCTAATTTCAAGTTCTAAGTTCAAGTTCAATTTTTAATTTCAAGTTCAACTTATAATTCTAAGTTGAAGTTCAAGTTCAAGTTCTAATTTCAAGTTCAAGTTAGTTCTAATTTCAAGTTCTAATTTCAAGTTCTAATTTCAACATCAGGTTCTAAGTTTAACTTCAAATTCTAAGTTCAAGTTCTAACTTGAAGTTCAAATTCTAATTTCAAGTTCAAGTTCTAAGTTCATGTTCAAATTCTAAGTTCAAGTTCAAGTCAAAATCTAAGTTCAAGTTCTAAGTTCAAGTTAAAATTCTAAGTTCAAGTTCTAATTTCAAGTTCAAGTTCAAATTCTAAGTTCAAGTTCAAGTCAAAATCTAAGTTCAAGTTCTAAGTTCAAGTTAAA
>NW_006239141.1:42455-42549 GCF_000226075.1 Solanum tuberosum | reverse complement strand
AAAATATTTGACCAGATATTTTGACCAAGAAGCGACTGACATAAAGATGTTGTCCGTCGCTAATTTAAAAGGTAATTAGACAATTAAAATTAAT
>NW_006239141.1:40771-42426 GCF_000226075.1 Solanum tuberosum | reverse complement strand
TGTTTAATTTATAAATAATTATTTTTAATAAAAAGCGACGGACTGCGTCACTATCTATATAAAATAATTAATTAGCAAAAATCTGCGAAAAAAAAGCGACGGACTAAGCGATGCCGTCCGTCGCTTTAAATTATTATTTTTTAAAAAAATATTTAATCAAAAAGCGACGGACTAAGAGACGCTGTCCGTCGCTTTTTAAAAATGTGTGACTAGATATTTTGACCAAAAATGGACGGACTAAGAGATGCCGTCCGTAGTTTTTTTTTAAAAATAATTAATAAAATAAAATAAATTAAAACGACGGACAACGTGGTTACTGTTTAATTTATAAATAATTATTTTTAATAAAAAGCGACGGACTAAGAGATGTTGTCCGTCGCTTTTTGTAAAATAATTTTAAAAATAATTATTTTAATTAAAAAGCGACGGACGACATCTCTTGGTCCGTCGCTTTTTTGGAGCGACGCTGTCCGTCGTTTTTTAGTAGTGTGTTTTCGGTTCTTTTCCTGAGGATAGTCCCTTTTAACCGAGTGTCTTTTATTTTTTATGAATAATTTTTTTTTTGTAGAGAAAAGAAAAGACCCTTTTGAGTGGTGTGATAATTGCTATTTATGTCTAATTTTTTAGTAGTACTTTCTTGTGAATGCTTGATAAAAAAAATGCAGACTCTTTGACACCTAAGCTCATGGTTGTGACTTTGTATATAATTTATTTTATTTGTAGTTTGTTATGATTCTGTCTCTCTTAGAAGTGGAATTGATCCATCTTGATTGATACTTGTGCCATGTGTGGTGAGAATTTCTTTATTTCATGTTTTGCATTTTAGTTTAGAACTTGCCCTGCATGTTATTGAAACGAAATAAAAAAGTGTTGATTTGCTTAGGAGATGATAATAGGCTTTCTTTGATTTGTCTGGTAAATTTTAGCCTTTTCAGATATTATATCACTAGTTAGCTTATTTGAGCCTATAGCCTTTTGTTGGTAGCCATATTTTACCCTTGATTGTTTGTTGAATCCCTAGTTTTTGCACCTTGCTTCCTTGAGCATTATAGCATAGACTTATTCTAATTATCAATTTTGAGAAAAAGGGATGGTTGAGTGAAAATGTAATCAATAATAGCTACAAAATGCTTAAAAAGCCCTCTTTCTGAAACGACCCCAAAAATGCCCGAAAATGTGCTTCGGAAACACCTATAATTGTAATTTCCATATATCTCAAAATCCGTGCATGATTTCGGAAATTCGACTTCATATTCTTATTCAGGGGGTCAAATTGAGTGGGAAATGGGTCTAACCCGAATTTTAGAACAACCGTATCAAAATTCAAAAATCGCAAAAAATGCGATTTTTAGGGTCAACTTTAAAGAGGCATATCTCTTAGCACACAAGGAACTGGAAGGGCCGCAAACTATTAAATTAAACCTCTATGAGTTAGCTTTCCAATGCACTTGGTTTCACCTCATTCCGAGTTAGGATGAAGGAGTTATGATCATTTTCGTAAAACATGTCCGGGCAGAGGTGCAAATTCCAGTGAGCAAATTCACTGTAGCGGCTAGGACGTTTTTTCTTTTATAAAAGAAGATATGTCCCATACTTAGTTATAATTTTTTTCTAGCTCCAAAACACTCAAAAACACTCTCTAAGCCCTCTCCAAA
>NW_006239141.1:28536-39821 GCF_000226075.1 Solanum tuberosum | reverse complement strand
TTGACTCATCTATGGTATTTAAGTATCATTTCTTTTTTTTTTCTTGCTCCCTTAGTCCCGATTTCCCCCTTGATTATGCTTATCGCTTATGGTCATTTTAATTGCTTCCGCGACCAATGATGTGTAAGATACGCTATGAGGCTTGTTTGGGGTTCCTTCGGGTTCCCCATTCGCCGGTCACGTCTAGGCCCTAGGCTTGGGTCGTGACACTTTCAAAGAATGTGATGTAAAAAAAAACAGATGAACAAAAGAAGTTACCTTGATGATGGCCATGGTCCTTCTAAGGACATGTGCACCTTAACGCACGTAAAAACGTAAGTTGAGGGTGGCTATTATGAAAGAAAACTTAAAAAAAAAAAAAAAAAAAAGACTGAATTTTTCTTGAGATGATGAGAATTACTTGTGAAATAATTGTTGAATAAAGGGCTGAAAATAAAGAAGAAAATAATGGGTGATGAAGTCTTAAAGTGCAAAGTGCTTAAGGAAGTGTAAGTCACTATTATATAGTTTTCCTACCCGTCCCCTAGCCTACATTACAACCCATTAATGTCCTATTTGATTATATTTGAGCATGCTTAATTAGTGGAGATGTACATAATGGGCAAACATATGGTTCTTTGTGCATACATGTGAATTTTCTTTGTGAGTGTGAGAGTTGTTCTTGATATGAAGTCCTTAATTTATATTCAATCTTTTGAATTGAGTGTGTGGACTATTTTTTCTTGTGAGGGCACTTATTTCATGATGGATAGGTGATTTTTATTAACTTTCTTTGATGAGAGTAGGGGAGCAAGCTTAAATTTGATGAGTTCAAAGTCTTTCCTTGAGGTAGGAGGTTAGAGGTTTGCTGTTTATTTGGATGTCTTGAATAATGATTGAGAAGAGTACTTGGTGTTTTGAAATTGGTAGATGGACTAATTGTTTGTATTAACCCAAGTGATGACATTCCTAGTATGATTTTTGAGATGAACTTTAATGTTTGCTCGAGGACGAACAAAAGTTTAAGTGGGGTATTGATGTGAGGTCAAAAATATATGTTTTTAATCATTATTTGCCTCACACTTATTATTTATATTTATCCTTTTTGAGAATTAATTTTATGGATTGTGCTAAATAGTGCATTTTATTTGTAGGAGTAAATTGACGTAAAGTTGAAAAAGTTTGAAGCTAAAACGAATTAAAGATGAAAGAATATAGAAGGAAATCAAGCAGACAACTTAATAGATTAAATTGAATATAATAATATATAAAATTATATGCTGCAAAGTGCACATTCAATTGGAAATTTGAAAGGAAAATATTGATGCCAGCCACGTGGCAGATTCTGAAGGCAGTGGCCAATTGAAGAGCTACGCACAATCTTGAAGGCGGCGGACTGAACGCGTACAACAATTCCAACCCAGTTTTGGTTTTGGTTTCCTCGTTTGTTTTGGTCCCAGTTATTTTATTTAGGATTTTCTACATCTATAAATAGTCCATGAAAATAATTATTGGACAATGAATATAGAGTAAGAAGGAGACACTTTTGAAGAGAAAGTCGTCAATACTTTTTAGGGTTCTTTTCTTCTTCTTGTTTTCTTAGACATTAGTAGCTAAAACTCTTGTTCTGAGGCTGTAGCTACGGATTCAATGATGATTATTTAAGGTTTTTGAATTAATTCTTGGTTGTCATTATAAGTTACTTCTATATTCTTGTTTTAGTATTTTGTGCTTGATCACTATGAGATAAATATATTGTCTAATCTTAAAATCGAGAGAGGAAAGGTTAGATAGACCAAAGAATATAAAGAGCTCGGTCCATCCATTAAATTGAGGTGATTAGTGTTCAGGAGTGACGCCCAGACGAACACCTTGTTTGGTTACGAAATAGGATGAAATATAAATGCTCGCCAGTTAGTCTATTTATCCCACTCAACGATGTAGTTAGATAGCTAACTGGGGTAGGCGACGGGAGGCGTATAAACCAACTCATACAATTAACCCTGTAAACCAGTAACTAATATGATACATGAGACCAATGCATGCTGCAGCCCTGGAACAGTAACTTGACAACTAAAATTAGTTCTAAGCCAAAAATATGATACATGAAATCCAATACATGCTGCAGCCTTGGGATTTTCCAACTATTGTAAGTAATTCTATTATTTTGTTCTTGCATTCTTCTCTTTTGGCTCTCTTAAATAAATAATTAGATCAGTATAATTTAGTAAAAATAGTTAATTGACAAGTCCTTTGGGTTCGATAATCTGGTTCTTTTAAGAGCCACTATATTACTTGTGTGACTGCATACACTTGTGTCTGCAATTGGGAGCAATAATGATTCAAAACCTTTAGAAGTGAAAACTAATCTTGAAAAAGGGAGAAAAGTCAACAATCTTGATTCAAGTGGATGTGAAAAAAGAGCAGTCGAGCAGGAACAAGAGTAAAATGAGATTGAGGTTTGTATGCTTTGTTTTTTTAGTTTAATGTCATTTACCTATATACCTCAAACACATGTATTGTGTGACATTGTTATTATGGATTGTCCTCTTATATTGCAATTGTTAAACAAATTGATTTCACATATATATAATTGTTAAAAAATGAGTACAAGTAGAACATGAAAAAAAAGAGATTGAGGTTCTCTGATTGTCACTTTTGTATATAGTAGAATACTTATATACATTGACATTTGTATTATTATGTAAGCACAAGTTGAAATGTTGATCTATTGAATACCTGAATACATAAGTACTCTATCAAATTTAAAAAGTTGATTAGGGAATTCAACTATAGTTGGATACATTAATGTTATAATTTTATAATAAAATGCTTGAGTTAACACAAAACCTCAAGTATTACAGGAAAAAAATTGATCGAAAAATGATTGACGTTTGTTGGCATTTTCAATTTTTTATATAGAAGAATACTTATACAGTTTGATACCCACAAATTGTATCTTGTTTCTCGTTTGTCTAATGTATCCATCATTTTATTTAACAACAGTGTTGAAATGTATACATCTTTATATACATAGATACTTATATTGTTATATAAGCTCAAGTTGAAATGTTGATTTGCGAATACAGTTATATCTGGATACATAAGTTCTCTATCCAATATAAAAACTTGATTAGGGAATACAAGTATAGTTGAATACACTAAAATTGCATTTTTATAATAAAATTCGTGAGTTAACACCAAACCTCAAGTATTACAGAAAAAAATTGACCTTAATACTTATACAGTTTGATACCCACACGTTGTTTATATATCTAGTTTAATTTGTCCAACATATTCATTTTTGTGTTTAACAACAACGTATTCATTGTATTCTATATTGGTGTATTCATTTTTTGTTTAACAACTAGCGTATTTATTTTTCAAATTTTCCTGATCTTATCCTAAATTTATATACTTACATTGTTTGATATATTGATACATTAAGTTTTAATAAATACTTGAATCTTGAATATATTAATACTTTGAGTTTTATATGCTAACTGTACACTAATACATTTTTCATTTGTAGGATATTGATTTATCACAACATATCAATGTGGTTCTCTATTACTTGCGTAAAAAAAGCAAGTACAACGTTAACAACTTATACAAATACACAATTGTTGATTGTTTGTTCAAGACAAAGATTACTGACATTTATGTCGTGTAAGTTAACGTTGAAAATAAAATTTGTGTTGCAAACATTGAAAACGACATACGTGAATACATAAATGGTTACAGATTGATGGTTGTTATTCCATGGAATACAGTCAGTTAATGTGAAGCAGATGAACCATTGGGTATTGATTATTCTGTCATTAGTTGAACGACGCATTCATGTATATGACTCAGCGGGATATGATTCTTTTGTTAATGGATAAAATTCAAAAGCTTGCTCATGGCTTATGTCGATGTATTTGTCCATGCATTATGACTATAACATGGACGATACGCAAGATCTGAACATTCCATTCGATGTGACATACGTGTAAGATATACCTTAGCAACAATATGGTACAATGTATGTTAACAAAATTGTGTCATCATTCTATAAATTGATATAGCTCTACGAAATCAATTATTTAACAAATTATATATATGTACAGGGATTGTGGACTGTATTTGCTTGCATTTGCGGAGTACTTGAAGGCATTTTTGTTGAAATCGTTGATGCTGAGTTACTTCATATTAAATACAGTGCACTCTTTGGGAATACGCTGCAAAGAAAATTGAAGATTGAGCTATTAGCAACAATAAGGCATTGCCTAAGTTGAACATGATGCCATGCTTAGAAATGGACAGTAGTGAAATTGTCATGATCAACTAGTACCCTATTTAAGTTTTTTATTTTAAGATGTTTCGAAACTTTGGATATTATGTCTAGTCGTTTTTGGCTTAAAGTATTTTAATGGGAAAAGGGTCAAAAATACCCCTCAACTTTAGTTTATTAGTTGACTATACCCCTGCCGTTAAAACAAAGTTATTTATACCCTTGTCGTTACTAATTTCACCATTTATACCCCTCAATTGACGGAAATCCCAAACTAACTCAAATTAACCAATTTTTACTTAAATTGCCCAATTTAAACCCGACCCGACCCACCCAATAATATAACCCATTTTTGTTCTATCTTCATTCTTGTTCATCTTCATCTTCATCTTTAAACTTGTGAATTCCGTAGCTTTAAGTTCTTCCGAAAAATTCCAATAATGTTCTTAAGCTGACATAGGTTGATACATAGGCATTACTATTCATCAATTTATAATTTTTCCCATACCTGCTCGATATAAAGTTCAATGTTGGTGGCTGGTTCCTTGTGAACTATGCGAGGCATAAGAAGATTCCAAAGAGGTATGTGTTCCTTTTTTTTAGTACTAATAATTTAGTATAGTTTTTGGTATATATTAATATCCATGATACAACCATTCTCAACTGAAAATTTCATTTTAATTACTTGAAACATGAATTGTATCTCTAACTTCAGTCTGGTGGCCTTTTTATTTTATTTTATTTTGATCGATAGAGCTAGGTCTTCCTCTCTGATTCCAAGAACGGGTCAAAGGAAAACTGACTCTGCTCTCTGCTCTCTCATCCAGACCCACATCGCTAACAGTGTCCAGCCACCACCGTGAAATCCTAACTCCGGTAGACCGGAGGAAATCATCAACGACGAATTAGAGCTCCAAGCTCCAGTAATTCCGACAATTTTTTAGATCTGACTGAAAAATAATGCTCCGATTATCTGTATTTAATCATTGTTGTGTTCTTGTGTTTTTGGGTTCATAGCCATTATTACATTATTTTCGATATTGTTGGGCTGTGTTGGATGATTTTATTGTTTTTGAAAAGGAACACAAGTTTAAAGATGAAGATGAAGATGAACAAGCATGAAGATAGAACAAAAATGGGTTATATTATTGGGTGGGTCGGGTCGGGTTAAAATTAGGCAATTTAAGTAAAAATTGGTTAATTTGAGTTAGTTTGGGGATTTCCGTCAATTGAGGGGTATAAATGGTGAAATTAGTAACGATAAGGGTATAAATAACTTTGTTTTAACGGCAGAGGTATAGTCAACTAATAAACTAAAGTTGAGGGGTATTTTTGACCCTTTTCCCTATTTTAATTAAACAAAAAGTGAATTTCTTTCTGGGCAATTAAGAATCGTTGACAAGCTTCATTTTTGTATGCATATTCTTTGTATCTTATTTAACTAAATTTATGTATATTAGTATTGCTAAATAGTAATTGCTCAAAAGGTTTAGTCTTGTTTAGTCATTTTATCAAGAAATATCGGCAACATAAATTTATTCAGGATGAACTTATAATATAATTTATTGTGGCTCCTAATTATCACATTGGTTATAACATGTTCATGTTTAAAGTTAAATCCAATCAAAAACAGTTGTATGCAAAGAAAATCACTTTTATTTAATTATTGTATATTTACTTACTCAAAAGGTATATTCTAAATATATGGGTATGTATTCCTGTGTATTTTTAGTTAAATGTATTTTAGTTTTTACATTCATTGATTTTTTGGTTGACGTTTTTTCTAAGTTTTATTCAGTCATTGTTATGACATATCAATACCACATCTTTATTGACAACAAGAGAATGGAGTATGATGTATCACAATTTTTGTTAAATTGATAAGAATATGATCAGATATGTCTTTAAAAAAGCAATTATTATTTCAAAAGTTAATAATGGGAAGTTGCTCATTGTATGGACGTAAATAAGGACAGTGATTTATATATAGAGTCAATTCCTTATTTAGTTTATTGTACTTAAAGATGTATTAGTGTATAAATAGAAAAATAAAAAATGTATACAAAAATACAGCGAAAAAGAGCTATAAAATATAGTCATTTATTGTAATTAACATACTTATAGCTATTGAACGTCAATAACCCTATAAATATAGTCATTTTTGTAAGTTGGTCTAATTTAAATCCGAGGCCCAAATAAAGTGTACTGGCCCAAGAGAATTTGAGCAACCAATATTGGACCTCTGGATAACGGTTTCTATCAAATTTCGTGTGAAGCACAAGAGTTTCCGATGGTGGTTATTCCAACGGTCACCGGATTATCAACCGGCGCACGCTTACTATCGGTACCGCGCACGATAGCCACAGCTGCTAGAGCTTCGCCTTCTTCTCTTCCCTCGCTCTGTTACTTGAAGAAGAGCTATTACTCTCCGGCTCCGCAACGCCGGAGTGTTCTGCCGGCAAGGAAGCTTGTGATACGAGCTGCAAGAACAGAGTCCAAAGGCGTCTCTCTTGGTTTCAGAGCTCCCAATTTTGAGGTCCTCCTTTTACTTTCTTAAGTAATGTTTGAAAACGAAGAATTTTGTTAGTCGTAATTTGAGATTTTTAATGGGAGAAATGTTTCAGCTTACGGAGCCGCTCACTGGTAAAGTTTGGAACCTTGATGATTTTGAAGCATATCCTGCATTGCTGGTAAATAGAACAATACTATTATCTTTACTACTCCCGTTTACCCACCTTAGGTGGATTAATTTGATTTTACTGATAACATTTTGAATTTCTGAAGTGATATTTGACCTCAATCTTCCAAGTTCAAGATGTTAGGATCGGGAACCGACTAGTACGGAATGTTGCTTAAGAGAGTTATAATGACAATAATAAAGACAATGCAAGTTGATCATAACGGTATGTAAAGCAAATAAAGTTTACAAATTTAACATTGTGACCTTTATTGTCATTATAACACTCCTTGGCTAAATTCCACACTAACCTGGTTCCCGATCCTAATTAAATCCAAAAGTATGGTTGAATGCAATTACTCATGTTTAGAATGGTTGGCATACATGAGTCATGAGTATTTTTTGTTTACAGAAATGGGAAGGATGTGTTGGATTTTGAATTTTGAATTTAATTTTCTAAGTGAGAGAATTTCTTTTTGAAACGTAAAGGGCAATTTTATTCACAAAGCTGCAGCACCAAGGAGGTGCTGTGTGTGTTCAAAGGAATTTGCTATACTTAAATTCCTTATGTATGTATGGAATGAGTTCAAGAAATCTGGATATATCCATGTAGTCACAAAGCAAAACTTGCACCAAAATTTTCAAGCTTTGCATGCATCTGAAGTTATCAATAGTAAATATGTTTTCCCTTCAAAACACCAGTCATTTCGTTCTATCCATATTATTCAAAGTATACAAAGAGGAACAGTCTTCTAGAGTTTTTTCTGCTTTCTCCTTATCTTCTGCACTGCCAACTAGGCACAACTTGTGTCAGGTTCCCTTGGTGTACCTAATTCATACAATACATACTCAAAAATACCCACCATATCAGCCAAATGTATTTATAGTGTAGTAAAATGTATCCAACTGATTCTGCGTTTTCCTTTAAGGAAAAAGGAAGGTGCATGCTACGTATAAGTCAGATTGTCCATCCAATGCATGCCACTGTAGTTGGGGATTTCGTTCTCAAGATCATCTTCCGTTGCCAATCTACAGTCTCTCCTTGTCCCTTCTCACAATAAGTAGTGACAACCTGACTTCACATAGTATTTTCCATCCTTCTTCACTGTCCATACGAGTGAAATTTTTTGAGCTTCATCCGAGTTAACTCCTAGTATCCCCAATAATGAGCCTCCAGGTTTTCGTGTGGGATATACGTGCTACACATTTTTTTTTTTTTGATGACAAGGGAAACCCACAGTCGCTACCCTTTGGGTGCGCATAGGGTAAAACCCCTGCTCCTATGCAATAGCTCTCAAACCACATTAGGAGAGGTAACCCCGCACTAGGCAAAGCCTGATGCGACGAGCTCAACCCAGAAGGCAAACCCCTTGCTTTCACTGGCAAGGGGTTTCAAACTTGAGACCTCCAACATGGAAGTCCCAAGCTCAAACCACTGGGCCACCCAAAGGGTTATGTGCTACACATTTTTTGATGGATACTTCACTAACTTTGGTGTGATGAATTTATTGGGGGTTCTTAAATTACAACAACAACATACCCAATGTAGTCCCATGACTGGGGTCTGGGGAGGATAGAGTGTACACAGGCCTTACCCCTACTTTGGAATGTAGATCTGTTTCTGATAGACCCTCAGCTCAAGAAAAAACATATCATTGCAAGTCAGAAAAGGAAATAATGGAAGTGAAGAAACCATGTCAAGATACTATAGAAAACAGAACAGAGTCATCTGTAAAAAGGACATGAAACAACGTAACAAAATTGAAGGGCAAGAAACTATAGGAGAAATACTATGATTACTAGTATAGAAGGATAAGCGAGAAAACACTCAACTACCCACTGACTGTCTACCCTAATTCATATCCTCTACAACATTCTATCTAAGGTTATGTTCTCGGTAAGTTGCAACTGTTTCATGTCCTGTGTAATCACCTCTCTTCAATACTTCTTCAGTCTACCTCTACCTCTCCTGAAGCAATCTATAACCAACCTCTCACATCTCCGTAATAAGCATCCACACATCTCCTTTTTACATGTATGAATCATCTCAGTCTCGCTTCCCACATCTTGTCCTTGATCGTGGCCACTCCCACCTTGTCCCAGATATGTTCATTTCTAATTCTATCTCTCCTAGTATGCTCACACATCCACCGCGACATCCTCATTTCCACAATTTTCATCTTCTAAAAGTGAGAGGTCTTGACTAGCCAACACTCCACCAATACAACATAGTTGGTCTAACCACTCTGTAGAATTTACATTTAAGTTTTCGTGGCACTAATACGCCAAAATTACACTTCACTTAAGAAGTATAAGCGGTCGTTGTCAAATAAAGAACCGTTAGGGTTGATCCCACGAGGAATATGGTCTAGACTTAGGCCAATTTACTGTTGATTGTAATTTTAGTCAGATTTTCTCTATCAAAAGGGGGGTTTTGTAACATAAAATATTAATTGATTGATTTCAATAACAAGTAACCAAGTAAACATGATTCGCAGTTTTGTAAGATCAATATAAGATGAAACTAGGGTATATGATGTGTTCCCCACCAGTTCTTAACGCAGTAAAACCTATAATAGTAACCCTTATCTAATGTTTGACATGCAAAGTCAGTAAGTTAGGTATCTCCTAAGTGATTGGTCATCCAAGTACGGAATTTCACCACGCAACTTGGTCGGTCTACGGGCTTTACTAACCCTTATCCTTGACCCCAGATTAACCCTCGCATCTTTAGGTTAGGCTATTAGATAGCGGATTATCATCGCTAAATCTCCGTTGCTTAATCTCTTTTCCCATTCATTACTTCCTTGGTCGGGCAAGTTGGAATAAGGCGAGTTCTAACGTTGCGCACCGTTAAAAACATTCAAAACGAAGAGATCAACAATACATGCATAAACACTATTCAAGGATTACTTAATTATTCTACTTTGTTAATTACTCATGGTTCCCACAACCTTAGTTGTGGATTTAGCTACTTATGCTTGTGTCATCACAATTCATAATATGTTTGATAAAATAAATTATGAACTTACAATTAGAGTAGATGAAGTCCGGAATCTTGAATTGACGAACAAAAAGCAATACTATAAACCAATAGTTCAAGAATTAAATTCACAAAACGTTTGCAAGTTAATTCTCAAAGCCAAAAGTAAAAGTAGTATCATATTGTCTGACAACCCAAATACGAAAATTACAACTAATACGCATAGACATCAAATCCTAAATAAAGTAGGAAAAGAAAATCTAGAAAAATTCGGTTTAAGCAGTCATTCCTATGGTTCATTCACGACTCATAGGAAGTCCTACGGTTCATAGGAACCATCCGTCAAACAACAACTTTAACTTCTCTTCTGAAGTTTTCTAGGTTTATGTTCTACGACCTGTAGAACTTAGCACGAACCGTCCTGTCATGTCGTCAACCAAGTATTGAAGCTTAACTCCTCTGAACTTTTCCACGACTCAATTGTACGGCTCGTAGAAGTTACTACAACTCGTCATCAGCTTCTGTCATTTTACACTTAGCCCCAATATGTTCTGCTTCATTCTACGGTACAATCCTACAGCTCGTAGAAAGGTCTACGGCTCGTAGGATGACTCGTCAAACACCAAACTGCTGTTTCTTCAACTCTTCTCATCCCCACTGCTCCAAAACCTATTTCCCTGCAAAATATAATCAAAAGACCATCAAATCTACTATCAAATGCTTAAGACACACGCAAAACTCCAAGTTTAAAGCATTAAAAGTACCGTAAATCCGCGGCACATCATGCATCTTCTTATTACACAAGACTCTGGACGCGAGCCTTTATTTCATTTATCCTACACTAATACAATGTGTGACATCCTCGTCAATCTCCCTATTTTCTTGGATAATAAATCAAAGATACTTTGAAATTTTTCCTCATTTAGATGACCTGTGTATCAAGGATCACTTCTATGCTAGCTTCATGCGTCATGTCATTGAACTACACTCTAAGGGGTCGTTTGGTAGAGTGTATAAGAATAATGCTGAATATGATGTATTAGTAATGCATGCATTAGTAATGCTTGCATTATTTCTTATACATTGTTTGGTTTGATGTATTGGAAATAACAAGCCTTGTATAAAGACTATTAAAAAATATTTGTTTACAAAAATACCCCCACATTATTATAATTATAATTAATATTATAATAATTATTCTTATTATAATAATAATAAGCTTAGAGGGTAGTTTTGTCATTAGTTAATCTAATGCATGCATTAAAACCATTGCATTGCTAATACCTAGAAATCCATGGTATTAGCAATACACACCTTAATACACAATAGAGTGTATAACTAATGCAAGCATTAGTTATACATAGGTTGGAAAA
>NW_006239141.1:9534-27928 GCF_000226075.1 Solanum tuberosum | reverse complement strand
CATAAATTATACAAACATAAAACTGGGCAGGGGAATATTTTTAGGGGTCGTTTGGTAGAGTGTATAAGAATAATGCTGAATATGATGTATTAGTAATGCATGCATTAGTAATGCAAGCATTAGTAATGCTTGCATTAGTTATGCTTGCATTATTTCTTATACATTGTTTGGTTTGATGTATTGGAAATAGCAAGCCTTGTATAAAAATATTTGTTTACAAAAATACCCCCACATTATTATAATTATAATTAATATTATAATAATTATTCTTATTATAATAATAATAAGCTTAGAGGGTAGTTTTGTCATTAGTTAATCTAATGCATGCATTAAAACCATTGCATTGCTAATACCTAGAAATCCATGGTATTAGCAATACACACCTTAATACACAATAGAGTGTATAACTAATGCAAGCATTAGTTATACATAGGTTGGAAAAGAGTACCAAACAAGGTACTAGTAATACACAATGCTAATGCATGCGTTATTTTTCCTAATACACTCTACCAAACGACCTCTAAGTATTTAGTCTTGGTCTTGCTCAACCTGAATCTTTTAGACTCCAGGGTCTTTCTCCAAACCTCCAGCTTAGGGTTAACTCCGCCACAGGTTTCGTCAATTAGAACTATGTCATCCATAAATAACATACACCATAACACCTCACCTTGGATGTATCGCGTTATTACACACCAAGTCAAATAATAACAAGCTGAAAACTGATCCCTGGAAAAAACCTGTCACACCTGGGAAGTGCTCCAAGTCTCCACCCACTGGCCTTACCTGGGTCTTGACTCCATCATATATGTCCTTGATTTCCCTAATGTACGCAACAGGTAGGCTAACAACTCCATACAACCTCTCTAGGAACTTTGTCATAGGTTTTTTCTAGATCGATGAACACTATGTGGATGTTCTTCTTGCTCTCCCTATACCGCTCCACTAACCTCCTCACAAACGAATGCCTTTTGTCGTTGAATGTCCCAGCATGAATCCGAACTAGTTTTCTAAAATAGACACGCCCCTTCTCACCCTCTTCTCCACTACCCTCTTCCAAGCTTTCATAATTGCTTAGCAACTTGATATCCCTATAGTTGTTGCAATTTTGAATAGTCACTCTTGTTCTTGTACTACAGAATCATTGTACTCCACTTCCATTCTTTGGGCATTTTCATCATCTTGAAAGCAACATTAAACAGTCTAGTCAGCCAATCCATTCCTGTCCTACCTTCATTCTTCCAAAATTTCACTGGGATCTCGTCTAGCTTCCAAAGTTCCACCGGGATCTCGTTTGTCCCAGTTTCTCTTCCCCTGTGCATCCTATGAATAACACTCTTAACCTCCTCAACCTCTATACACCAACTATTCCCAAAATCACGACTCTTCTCTGTGTGCTCCAAATGCCCCAACTCAATGTCTATCCCCCCTCTTTGTTCAAGAATCTATGAAAGTATGACTGACTTCTCCGTATAATGAGTGCCTCCTCCACCAGAATTTTGTCGTCCTTGTCCTTGGTGCACTTCACTTGATCTAGGTCACGAGCCCTCCTCTCTCTCGCCTTGGCTAGTCTGTACAACTTCTTATCCTCGCCTTTGCCTTTTAGTTCTACATACAACTTACAAGCATTCAAAAGCTTGTATTATTAAGGGGGGAGTTTGTTTCTTGATCTTTGTCCAGAGGCAGATGTACAGTTCTGGCTATGGGTTCGTCCGAACCCAATAGCTTTGACCTAAACCCTGTGTTTGTCTTATGCCTGCACAATGTTTAACTAAAAATTAGAAGCTTTATTGTGTTGAGCCAAAAGTTGAAAAAAGAACTAAAGAATCATGGATTTTCTGTCCCTCTTCTTTATTAACCTGTGTTTACTGTGATTCATCTCTGATTATTTTAATTTGTAGGTTATGTTCATCTGCAACCATTGTCCATTTGTCATACATTTGAAGAAGGATATTGTTAAACTCTCAAATTTCTACATGAAGGTAAGTAGAAAGCTGATTCCATTTTCCTTCTTTTCTGATTTCACGCATTACATGCTCTCTCTGCTTGCTGTCAGCTCAGTTGTTGAAAAGAACAGAATAACATCAAGAAGTTCATCTTTGCTGCAGAAAGGGCTTGCGGTGGTAGCAATATCTTCAAACTCTGTAGTTACACATCCACAGGTTGAGATACTTTATAACTTATGATCTCTTGATTTTGTGAGACTATTATGTGATTTTGTTGTGAGTTTCTCTATTTTTCACAGGATGGACCTGAATTCATGGCTGAAGATGCTAAGTTCTTCAAATATCCTTTCCCTTATCTTTATGATGAGGTTTGCTTTTATACTGAGTTCTTGATGATAGTTTTCAATTAAATTGCTTGTGTTTTATTACTCCGATATGCTCTTGCACTATGTTGTCGCCTGTGGTATCTTTTCTGGTGGATTTTTCCATTTGTGATGCTGTTTTCTCTTAGCTTAGTCTTTGTATATATCACATTCACTTTCTTCCCATTTACTTTTTCATTTTCTATTGAAATTTTTGGTTGCACGAGATCAGTGTCTGGCTAGACTCAGATGTTCACCAGTCCGCTATTAACCCTTATTTCTCCCCTATATCGTTCTACAAGATTGGTCCAGTTCCATTGAGAAAATGGACTAATCTAGCTTACTTTCATACTGTTTTTACCTCCTCTGCCAAATTGCTTTTAACTACACATTCCTGAAGTTTAGTTAGGTCAACCGTGACAAGAACAGGATGCTAATAAGTCAATGAATAAGGTAAAAAGTAATCATACCCAAAGGCGAATCCAGGGATTGATTTTGATGGTTTCAGCTTCTAGGTTCTTAACATTGAATCCTTGCACATATAAATTTTAGTGATTTTCTTACATATATATTCTGTTCTCCATGTGAAAATGTTAGATTCAGTTAAACCAAGTAGTTGTATGCTACATGCGCCTTTTCCTCTTCCTTCTTGAGGCTGCAATTATGTAAACTATGCCGTAGAAGTACAATTGTGGAGTTGTTATGGTTGGTAAAAATTTTTCCAAATTGCATTTTATTTTGTAATCATGAACTGTTGTACAAAGATGAGGTGTTCAATACACTACATGACATGTATGCAGTAGTTATATTGTCTGTTTCTTATGTTTTTATTTGAAATATTGTAGAATCTGTTTCGTATCGAACTTCTTCAGCTTGATGTTTTTCTTGTAGTCACAAGAAGTGGCAAGAGATTTTGGGGCTGTTTGTACACCAGAATTTTTCCTATTCAAAAAGGTAATGACTACATGAGTTATATCTGAAAGCTTCAAGGTCAGCACTCAACATGACACACTGTGCCCCTGCTTTGCGATTTGCATGCTTTTCTGCCCCTTGTTTCTTTCCCTACATTATACGTTATCCACCTTATGGATGTATTTACCCCCTTGTTTGCTATCTGTTCAGCCACAATTTGTCGCTGTGTATCTCAGTTCTTACTGAGAGTGATTTGGGTTTCCTCTTATTTCTTTCATCCCAAGTTAATAATACTTAACATATTCTCGAAGCCTCTATAAAAATATTCTCAAAAGAGTTGTAAGCAATCTTGCTTTTTATTATTGTGGAATTATTTACAGATTTGATATTTCATCTTATGTCAGGATGGCAGAAGGCCCTTTGAGCTAGTGTATCATGGACAATTTGATGATTCAAGGCCAAGTAACAATGTGCCTGTCACGGGAAGGTTAATTACATTGTCTGCTCAATTTTCCCTCAAGAATCGATTGTATTGTGAATTCCTAATGTAGTTGTTATGATACATCCTATAGGAACTTAAGCCTAGCGATAGATTGTGTACTTAGTGGCCAGCCAGTTTCATCAACTCAAAAACCCAGGTATTCTTATTTCCATTTGAAAAGTATTTCTGGTTTTCTTCCTTGAAAAGCCTAATGGAAATGGGTGGGTAAAGTAGTGCACTAAATTTATTTTTGTACTTTCTACTAGCATTGGTTGCAGTATAAAATGGAATCCAGGGGGGAAGCAGTAAGCATCATCTCTCAGCTGTCTATGAGTTTTTTCCAGCCACACATGTAAGTGAATCAGATTATCCACGTAGCGGCTGATGACTGTTGGAGTACTGGCACATTTGCGTTATTTTTGCTATGCCTCTTCTAGCATTGTGAATTGAGCTTTGATCTCAAAGCTATAATTAGGAGAACTAAGATTCTTTGATGTGCCAATCACCACACTCCATGTATATGTTACTTGCGTTGTATTTCCTTGCAAAGCCCAGGGTTTTACATTGTATGTGCTGTCCTTACTTATGCAAGGGTTGGACTACTAATTTTGTAAGATTTAATGCTGGATCGTGGAATATGTTCCGAAAGGAGCCAAAAATAAAAGAAATTGTTGCCAAATGGAGCAATATGCTACCACACACTTGTAGCCGATTGCAAAAGTATGAGCCAATTACTAATTTTGGTTCTCTTTGATATTGTAAATTGACTTCTGTTCCTCCTAGTGATTTGTAAATACATTGTAATTTCATTCCTTCACACTTTACACTTTCTTAGCTTGTAATTCTCTAGTTTTTCTGGTAATCAAAGTAGATTCTTCTTTCTGCACGCCTTTTTCCTTTATCGTTTGTGCATATATGTCTGTGCCTACCCCCGCTGTACACTTGTCTGGGGGGCTTGTGTAAAGCAAGCTCTGTTAGAGTGACTACTCTTCTGTGTAACTTTTCTTTTCTTCTTTTCGTTGTGTTGAAGCCAAGTGTATAGTCAACTTTCCTTCAACTTTTAACACGATATGAAGGGACACTTGATTGTTAGCTATCTGTCATTGAAACTCGACAGAGACCACAAAAGTGTTAAATATTGCTTTGATACTTTATGCTGATCATTGTCATGTTTAAAGTAGAATGTCAAAACTGTGAAATCATTCCACAGCTCGAACCTGTGACCTATAAGTCACACGGAATTCCATGTTATGTCATGTGACTAAATACTCGTTTTATACCCACTTATGTGCTATGTTTACTTTGGATATTCAAACGAGTGAGCATGAAAAAGTTATGATATATGTAAACGGTCACTTCCATTGCAGGAGTTACTTGTCCATCAAATTCTCCCTTACTTTTTTCTTCTGTGGGGTAACCAAACACCAATTATTGTTGAAACCTTATTTCACAAAAATTCTTACCAGGTTTGCTTATACCTTCTGTGCCTACCATTGATAGAGGAAGGGCTTACCTCAGACCCTTCTCCACTTAAGATTGCTCTTAAATTGAACATGACACCCGTCACCCATCACCCGTCACTATACATAGGTAATAGCATGTCCCAATGCTATCTTCCTCGAAGTTACTGCTCAATATGATCTTGTTTTTTGGGATGACTTATCTTATTGTTGTTCAATCTGTATTGTGGGACGTTTATCTTTTTGCACTAACTTTTACATCTAAAACACATGGCTTTTAGTGATCAATATAGATCCTTGTATCTGCGTTCTTTTGTCCTTTACTCTTTGAGCACATGTTGGTTGTGTGACTTGTGTCTATCTTGCCTTGTATGTGTCTGTCTAGAGAATGAATGCCAAGTTTTTGGATCAAGCACCCTCCCACTTTTACTATGATAAGATGGATAACATGCTAGGATAGATGATTCATTGATTATATATAAAGAAACCAATATATAGCTTTAATACTTTTTTGATCATAAGTCATGTTTAAAGTAAATTTTCTAAAAAGTAATGGTTTATATCATCCAAATTTACATTCTATGCTGATGCAGCAGTATCATGCATAAAACATAAACCTAACTGTTTCTTTAGTACTTATGGTGCTGATTGTCATGATGTTTACATATCTTTTAAACTTGTCATTACAATCATCCACAAGTTCAATTTATTGTGATGTGCCTTTATCTTGACTAAGTAATCATATAATATGGTACTGTTTTCATTGGATAGAGTGATGTTCTCTTTTAGATGCTTATCAATATACAAGATTCTTACCTACCTAATAGGTATTAGCAACAGATTTTTAGTTTTTAATTTAGCAATAGAAGTTGTAAGTAGTTTTTGTTAGTTTGTATTGGCAATATGTGTATAAAAATATTTAAAGATAATTCTATGGATTTTTTTGATAAAAACAATGGGAATTAGTGCTAGTAACCCACAAATACCAATTATTACTTAAACTTTATTTAATACTAGAAAAATTCTCACTAAGTAAAGAAAAAACAAGAAAACAGGCTCCAATTTAGTGATTAAATTATTCATTTTGCATTCCTTCATTCTTTGCACCTCTTCTACATCTAGCTAACACACTTGTTTTTTAGTGATCACTATAGATCTTTGTATCTGCCAACCTTTGTCCTTTCCTCTTTCTGCACATGTCCATTGGTGTCTATATGTCTTGCCTTGTATGTGCCAGTCTGGGGTTGAAAGCCAAGTTTTTTTTTTGATCAACTACATTCCAATTTTTACTATGATAAAAGATGGATAACAAAATAAGGGAGATGATGCTTTACTGATTATATACACAAAATAAAACACAAATTAAAGTATGAAATTTAGCTTTACTTAATACTTTATGTTGATAGCTAGTCATGTTTAAAGTGGATTTTGTTAAAGTTGATGGTTTAATTATGTCATCCAAATTTACATTCTATGTTGATGCATCAAGCACAAACTTAAATGTTACTTTATGCTAATTGTCATGTACTCATGTTTGCATATCTTTGAAACTTGTCATTACAATCATCCACAAGTTTCATTTTTGAGGATGTACCTTTATCTTGACTAAAGTACTCATATGGTACTTGTTTTCATTGGATGAAGTGGTGTTCTGTTTTAGTGGATGCTTATCAATATACAAGATTTTTACCTACCTATTAGCTATGTTGCTCGGACTCTTCAAAATCTTTGTCATATCCATGTCGACATGACATGGGTGTGGGATACGTACTGGATGTGGTACGTAACTTGGGTGCTTTGAGTACATATATATAAAGTATGAATATGATTTGCTATTACATATCTTATGAATATAAGTATTAGGCGTTTATTAAGAATTAAATTTTATTAGATTTAGTTTAATAACTTTAATATATCGAAATATATACTATATATTCCATAATATACATTTATTCGTTGTATCCCAGCACCCCTAGGAACCAACCCTGAAAACTAAAAATAATGTAATGAAGAATCCAACCTCTAGATCCGTATCCATATTGGATACCGACACCAGAGTCCGAGCAATATAGCCTATTAGTATCCACTCCATTCTATTTGAACCTATTTCATTGGATTACTCTATAACATCTTTTAAGTCAGGATTATTTTCAATTGTTGCTAATAAGTGATGGTAGAAAAATTATTCAAAAAAGAATTATTTTCATATTGGCAATGAGTAGTTATTAATCAAATGCTTGGAATAAGAAGAAGAATTTGATTAATACCTTATATTCTCATAGAGGTTATAGAAAGTACCAACTTACATAATGCATACTTTGAAAATTGATGTATTACTGTAACCTACTTGTGGGCCTAAAAAAGGTTTGATATCACATGGCCTAAAATGCAATGTACCTTTCAAGAACATGGTGAGCTGATTCTTTTTCATCTTTTGTGAAAATGATTTGTAAAGAAATTGGTAGGGAATGATGGTCCCTTCCTTTCCCCATACTACATGATTCAGTTTACATAGTTCCAACAAAGATCTTGTCACAACCTTGCCTTTTTATCATCACCCCACAAGCTAGAGTTCGAGACAGATCTAAGATTTAAATTTAATGAGTTCAATTTTTTTAAGATTCTCAATGTCGAACTCATTGTATTGTTAAAATTAGGGGGTCACATCTAATATTTGTTGAGAGTCTTGAAATTTTAGTTGATTTTTACATACGTATTTATATATTGCGTGTTGAAAGTTACGGATTTAGTTGAACCTGTAACCAAAAGGCTACATACACCCCTGGCAATCAGAGGCCCCAGTTTGGACTCTGAGACTGCTATTGCTGCTATACTTTCTATGGTTGATATTTGGTTCCTAATCTTTAATCATCACATATTTATGCTTCTCATTTAATCAATCATCACATAATAATATTGGTTTACTGTCATTTTAACGAGGACAATTGTTCTTGTACTTTTACTCTCTTAATTTTTACTTCATCATTATAAGCTAAATTAGCTGTTTTTCGGAAATGTTAAGTCTAATGATCTGGGAGATATTGCCCTCTTTTCTTGCATTTGTTTAATTGAATAGTTGTAGGGATCACTTTTTGACATTTCTTCTAGGGTAGTTGCACAAATTGGAAGGAAAAAAAAAATGATCCTTCTTCATTTATACTAACAATAACGAATTTAGTTTGTCAAAACGACTTATAGTCGGGACTAGAAAGAGTAATGTTCTTATTTTGTGAAATGAATATTGATAATCTATACATCCTTATTAGTTACTTGAAAGAATCAACTAGTTAGAACTAGAGAGAGGCTAAGTTAACTAGAGTTACTGAGGAGGGGATCTATTGAGAGGTTGAGATGAACCAGAGAAACTAGGACAACTAATTGCTTCTTTAGGATTCGGTACCACTCCTCGATTAGGCTTCTCAAGATCTTCATTTTCGTGCCTGATTTCCATTAGCATTGCTGCTACATCCTTCATTGTTGGTCTTTCATTCGCGCATGGGTTAACACAAAGTAGTGCCACCCCAAGAACTTGAAGCATCTCCTGAGTTTGTGTACCAGACCTTAAAAGTAATTGCTGATCAAGAATTGTTGTGAATTCCTTATGTTTTACTCTTAGCTCCTGATTGACCCAAGTGACAATGTGGCTGCCTTCTGGTATCCGGGAATCAGTTGGTTCCATCCCCGTTAGGACCTCGAGAAGCACAATGCCATAGCTATAGACATCACTCTTCTCAGTTATTCTTAGACTATATCCATATTCTGCAATGTAGGACCAAAACATTTAGAATGCTGTCCAAACATAGTATATATACCTACTATATGTCTTGCACAGCGAATTTCACGGGGTACAAGACTAATATAGTGAACTTCAAGTGTTTCTTTAAAGCTAATATTCAATAGTACTAGCATAATCATGTTATCAAAATGTTGAGCACTTAATAAATATTTGAATATATAGGGCGGAAATTTGAGGAAATGTACTCACCCGGAGCTATATACCCATAGGAACCAGCTATTATGGTGGAGGCTCTTGAAGTATCTGATGATGTGTTTAATAGCTTTGCAAGTCCAAAGTCTGCAAGAAAAGCTTCAAACTGTGGACCTACCAAAATGTTATTGGTTTTGATATCACGATGGACTATAGGAGGACTACAGTCATGGTGAAGATAAGCTAAGCCCTGAGCTGCTCCTAATATGATATTAAACCTAGCATCCCAATCCAGAAATACCCTCTTCTCATGGAGAAGTCCCGATAAACTCCCGTTACTAATGTAATCAAACAACAACAATCTTGTTTTGCCATTATTACAACATCCAAGAAGCCTCACTATGTTTTTATGCCTGATTGATCCCAGTGTTCTAACTTCTGCAGAAAAAAAGTCCCTCTGAGGAACCTCACCGATTTTCTTAGCCAATAGTTTCTTCACCGCGATCACCTGTCCTGATGGAGTCTCAACGCGATAAACAAAGCTTGAGCAGCCCTTTCCAACAATGTTAGATTCACTAAGTCTTGGCACTACATCAGTTACAGAGAAGCTAAGCTTTCGGAATGGGGTGAATTCCCACTGCAAACCATTTTCTTCGTCGTCCTTCTGACATATCTCTCCCTGTGTTCGGATAAAGATGGCAATAGAAGCTGTCACAATTAGCATGGTCATGAAAATGCTGAGTACAATAGCAATGGTGATCTTCTTTATGGATTTTAATCCATGGTGATCACCACTTAAGTGGCATGCAGCTCTGTCAGTGCAGAGCTCTTGATTACCAATAAAAGCGCTAGGAGGGAGACTTTGAAAGAATTTTGTGTTAGGAAGAACACCAGAAAAGTTATTGTATGAAACATTCAGAGAAACAAGGTTATCAAGGTTACTGAGTACTCTAAGACTTCCAGTCAACATGTTATGAGAAATATCCATGTTGGCTAGCTTGGAGAGGTTAGAGAAGCTTTCAGGAATCTGTCCGGTCAGAAAATTACGACTTACATTGAACAGAATATCTAGTCCTTGGAGGTTACCAATCTCTTCAGGGATTAAGCCCACGAGTCTGTTGCTGCTTAAATCCAACAACTGCAAATCCTGGCAGAGTTCAAGTGATTTAGGAACCGTTCCGTCTATGTTGTTTCCATTCAGTATGAGTTTGTTCAGTAATATGAGTTTCCCTATATCTTCTGGAATGTTACCTGATATTCTGTTCATGGATAGGTCTAATATATTAAGACCAGTGAGGGACACAAAAGAGGAAGGAACTGTTCCTTGAAGATTGTTTCCATGAAGATCAACCATTTCTAGCTGCGGACAGTTGCCAATAGCTGGAGGGATTGATCCAGTGAATTGATTTTCCGACAGTTCAAGATAACTCAAACTCGGTAGACGCCCTATTTCTGGAGGAATTGGACCATCTAACCTGTTTGATCCAAGGCGTAATCTGGATAAGCTGGTGCAATTTCCAATATCAGGTGGAATTCCACCGGACAGAACATTTGATATCAGCAGCAGCTTAGTCAAGTTCCTGAGATTGAATAAAGTGTTTGGGATGGACCCTGTAAGGAAATTGTGAGAAAGATCCAAAGACTGAAGTTTCCGACAATCTGCTAGCTCAGTCGGTATGCTCCCGTGAAGTTGATTCTGCCAAGCGAAAAACAGATTTAGCTCCTTTAGTTTCCCAATGGTAGGTGGAATCACACCTGAAATGTTGTTGTTGTCCAATTCAAGCTGCTTCAAGCTGGAAAAGTTGCCAATATAGTATGGGATTTCTCCAGAAATGCTGTTTTCTGATAATAGAAGCTCCTCCAATGTGCCTAAATTCTCGAAAGACGGAGGGATTTCACCATATAGATAGTTCACAGAGAAATCAATCACTTTCAAACTTGAACAGTTTCCAAGATTTCCTGGAATTTCCCCTGTCAGATTGTTCTTCCAAAGCAAAACCTTCTTAAGATTCTTCAAGAGACCGAGTTCACTTGGAATTTCTCCTGTAATTTGATTCTCATAGACAAACAATTCTTCTAAAGAAGTGCAATTCCCAATTTCTGGAGGGATTTCACCAGTCAAATTAGCTGTGTAAACAGCAAGAGTCTGCAGCTTCTTGAGTTCACCTATACTATGTGGAATCTGACCCGTAACACCGGTATCTGCAAGACCCAAAATGACCAACTCTTTGCAGCTTGATATCTGCATTGGGATTTCTCCTTGAATTCCCACGTTCCCACCAGCACGAAAGATTTCAAGACTCGTTAACTGACCGATCTCTTCAGGTATCTTTCCAGAAAACTGATTGTCAAAGAGCTCAAGCTGCTGCAATTCAGAACATCTTCCTATCTCCTTTGGTATCTGACCTTCAAAGAAATTAGAACTCAACAAAAGTTGCTTTAGCTGTGATAATCTTCCTATTTCAGGCGGAATACTTCCTGTTAGAGCGTTGAAACTGAGATCCAAAATCCTCAGAGACGATGACAAGTTTCCAATAAAAGCAGGAATTTCACCAGTGAGGTTACAATTTGATAAAACTAGCACTTCCAGAAAGTGAAAAGAAAGAACTTGACTTGGGAATATCGCGGGAAGATTGATCGACCTGATCTTGATATCTGAAACAAATCCATTACTGGTGCATTGGATATAATCCCATTTGCATGGATTTTCATGACTTGGATTCCATGAAGAGAAAGGTGCAACAGAAGCAGAAGAGTTAAAAGTGGAAAGCCATGACATTAAAGAAACCCCTTCTTGATTTAAACCAGAAATGGATGTTGGGAATAAAAAAGATATGTTGAGAAACAAGAAGAATAAGATGACTGTTAGTTTGCCTGACATGATTATGATTATGATGACAATGAGGGTGTGTATGTACTCTCTGATCTACTGTACTTCTATTTCAGTTTTCTTTTTTGCACCAAATGTAGTCATAAGAGGTTATCTGCAATGATTTCTTTATCATGGTTTGCTGGTGTTGGAAATGCACAACAGTTAAATTCTTGCAGAATTTTATGTAAAAGAAAGAAACAAATGGAATTTTCAGAAATCTTGATTTTCCTCCAAATATATCTGTCTTCAATTAGATTCATTGTCAAGATGGACACTTGACACAGTGTTGTAGGACAGGGTTGGCCATAGGGGGTATTATTGCTGTGATGGTTTGGAAGATTTTGTTTGTACTAATATGCCTTCTGGCTGGTTCTATGTCTATATGTAGGGGCCGAGGCAGAGGGTCCAATTGAACGCCTTTGTTGAAATAGTATACTATATAAATAGGATAAAAATGATTTTATATGTATATATATATATATAAATCCTTTAGCACAAGATTTAATTTTTTTGAGCTCTTGTTTGAATTTCTAACTCCGCCACTGTATGTGATAAAGTTCTTTTGTCTCAACACATGGCTACTTTTGTCATTACACCCTTCATTTCTTCATTTTTGTTGGCTCCCATCCCACTATTCTGATTTCTTCTCTAAGAAATATCTAATCTCCTTATATAAAAGAGTGTTATGGAAACTTTTTAACTTTTGTCTCAATTTCATGTTGGTAAATTGTATTTGTTGTGTACAGGATTACTTCCTTCAGTATAAAAAATATAAGTTGACTTGACAAACTGAAGTTGTTTGCAAAAATATTTGAGATTTAGAAAAATAGATTAAGATGTTACTTAAAGACATGATAACTTGAAATGGAAAGGTGTCACCACCGTACTAGGGTGTTATGTGATAAATTTAAATGAAATAATAATAATAATTACGATAAAAGAGAGACAGTGATATACTTATACGTAAAATTGAAAATCATATACTTTTTGCCGACTACAGCAAAGACGTATTTGTCAATACTGAAGGCACAATTTAGAAAATAATTTGCTTGATTTTTTGATACTTTACTTTTTGTGTCTTTTTCCTTAAGGCCCCCACTTTGGTGAGACAAGTGCTTAAGCACAACTAATCCTTTATTAAGGGGTTGAAAAGCCAAGAATCAGGATTATATCTTGAGTTGAAGTGTCTAATTACAAATACTAATGAGAAGGACAAGTCACCTCCATGAAGAGGTGCATTTTAGGGCATACCAATATTCTTGAGTTAAAATATATTGTAACCGAGCGGTTAAATGTGTTATATACTCTCAATTTTTACGCTATATAACCGTCCATCAAATAATATATTTTTTCTAAGAGGGTGTAATTATTTTTCAATCATTACAAGTAGTGTGTCTGTTGTGAAATTATTATCTTAAAGCATACTCCCTCTATCCCCTTTTTAACTGTTATGTTGCTCTTTTCGAAAGTTAATTTGACTAATTTCAAAGTTAAATTAGATTACATTAATTCGATATTTAAACAAAAAAAATTAAATATTCAAAAAAACTATACGAAAAGTATTATAAATTCTAATTTTTTGTATATCAATATAATGAAAAAATACATCGTAAAATATTAGTAAAAGTTATCATCGTTTGACTTTAAAAATTAGCGAAATTCCTTGTTGCATAAGTAAAAACCTGCACAAATGGTGTAATGACTGTCCCGCTGTCTCCGACATGGACCCGGTGAAATTGAATTCTCCGTGATGATGCGGAGTATCAACGGTTAGACGGTAAGACTATGACGATTAAAAATGGACAGAGGTAGTATTATTTATAGGAAGTTGAAATGAAAGATACACCCTGATAACCATTCATTGCAAAATTTGTCCTTATCAAAATCAGAGCTCATTCAGTTTAGAACAAAATAATATACAAAATCAGAGCTAAAATTTCATATTCACATTTAGATTTAATCTACAAAAAGTCGATCATTGCATTGCATGCTTTATAGTTATGTAATCTCCATCTATCTTCTTATTAATTTTTATATTTCTTACTTTTAGTAGTTAGTAGTTTCCTTCTAATTTTCTTTGTGTATCGATTTTTTTTAAAAAAATTAACTTGAATCAAGTAATTTTATTTTTTTAGGGTAGTTCAAATTATTTTAGTAACAACTAGCAAAAATAAGAATGAAGAGTGAATTGCAATCATAAGGATCTTTTGACTTGTTTGATATCAACGTATTTAGATTTATGCTTAAAAAAAGAACCTTCATGTGTGTTTGAATGTTGAAATACAAGTGCAAATCTTCCGGAATGTTAACTCATGATAGTAATTCTATACATTCTCACATTTTGTAGTTCACGAATCACGATAACATTTCTTATCTTAGAGTAGAATGCATATAATTATAAGTACTTGGAGAATATGCCTAAAATATATCATTCTTTTTATTGTGTTTGGACGTGAAAATACAGTTCAATTTTTTGTGAAAGAACTTCATGGAGCTTTTTTTTTTCAAATGTGCCTTTTAATAACAAAAACTAATTCAAAATAATCTCCAACTATAATTTTAAAATTTTGAAACAAAACCTTACACACCATCTTCTTTGAATCTAGCTAAGTCATGAGATTTTATCGAATATGTTATTGTTTCAGTGCTTACTCATAATTTGACTTTAATAATTTCATTTTCTAACTTTAAATTTAAACATTGCTTTCAAATTCAATTAAATTCAATTCAAATGTACTAAACCTAGTATAAGGTCACATATTTCATTCCTTATAACAAATTTTTTATTTCTATTAATATAATCTGTCAATTACCATATAATTACTACTTATAATTTGAATTTATCTTTTCCAAAAAAAAAAAGTAAAAACAAAGGGGAAGTGCGAGGTTTTTTCTGGGTGCACCAAAGTCAAGAACGAATCCCTAATGTTGATCCTTCCGTTGTCAGCTCCTAACGGATAGTCAATTCAAATCACCCCTCTTTTCCCGCATTTACTTGAAGTTAACAGCTTTCTTCTTCGTTTTCTTGAAGACGTTTTATATTAGAAGGAGGAGAAGACGACGACCCAGAAAAGGCGTTCATCTGTGGCGAAGAGACAAGCAATGGCGGCTAATGCATCCGGGTTGGAGAATAATCAGACCGGAAAATTGAATGCTGGAGCGGCTAAGAAACGACCGGTACTTTCTAATATCTCCAATCACACAACTGTCTCTGCTCGATTTCTCATTCCTCCAAACTTGTGAGTCTTTCTATGTTTTTGATTACTGGTTTGATGATTCACTTTTTTGTTTGTTAGTTATCGGGTTTCTTGCGTTAATTTGTGTACGGAAGGAAAATGTAGGTGGGTTTTGTGAATTTTTTTTCTGGGGTTTTCTTTCTTGGATTAAATAAGTAAAATGGTTAATGTTAAGTGGGGTTTCGTGAAAAAATGATTGAGAAATCAAATGAGGGGTTTTGATATGCAAGGATTTGCGGGATTTCTTTTTTTGGTCGAGATTGTGATATTTGGTAGTTGAATTCTTTGATTATTGACTTCCCTGTATAAACAAGTTCACTGTTTTATCCTTTTAAAAATTATGTTAGAGTTAAGTATTCTTTTAATGGTTAAGAAGTATTATGAATGGAAAATTTGAAACATCTTCCCCCAATTCATTTTTGATGCACCATCTCATCTTGTCCTGCATCATAACAAACCTATTCATGGAGGCCTATCAATTGTGTCTATCATTTGAAGTGTAATCTACCAAGATTTTTTATATTGTTTTAGAAGTTCAGATTTTCATCTGTAATTACCGTCTGCTTCTTTTGACAAAGCGAGTTAGGAGACTATTCCTCATTCTATTCAAATTGGAACGTGGTGGATGCATCCTAAATAAATACGTAACAAATTAGAGATTATTCCCCAAATCTATAAAACTGTTCCCTATCCTACAAACCTTTCTTGATTCTCTTTTTATACAATTTCCATGAGTGCTAGTGGAACGTTCAACACCTTTCTTCTTAACTATCTTGTAAAGGTCCAGTTGGGATAACCTTATATTAAACAAAAGAACTCCTTGAAATTTGGCAATGTGAGTGAATCGGTTACCTACTTGGCAGCTCATAATGACTTCTTACAATGGACATCATAGCGAGCAATTTCTCCTATGTTTGGATAAAATGGTCTTAAAAGATGAGACAAGTTGTACATACAATAGCGAATCGTGAGGCATCTTTCTCCGATTTGGTAGAGAAATGAGCTAGCGACTGTGATTAGGTAAAGGGCAGCTTTTTTGTTTCTTTTGTTTATCTGTCCACTTTGCTTTTTGAACATTTGAAGAAAGTTCTAGTGTTAATAGGCTGAAGAAAAAATTCTGCTTTACAAATGCACATAGTAGCTTAATTTTCATGTTTTGGGATCATTTAAGCTCACATTTGTATGTCGTGCCTTCGGGTTTAAATTTCTGTCCTAAGTACTAACCATTTAATTTGCTCTAAAAAATAATTAGCTAACAGTGAGTTCTAGCTTTGCTTTGAGTCTTTAATCTGCCATATCGTCTATTTTTGAGCATCGAGAAATCATTTATGGATATCAGCTGCTTATGTGCTTAAGCTTTTTATCTAATTCATGTCGATGTAAATTTTGTTTAGCCTAACTCCCATTGAATTTCCTGTTCTAATATTTTGATTGAAAAATGATCAAATTTATCTATGTAACTAAGTCTTGATAATAAGTTGTCCCAAAAGTTCGTCTAGAATCAGTGGTTTCAAGTGTATTCATTAAGCTATTTTTCTGCAGTTAATAGTTGGCTCTTTTCTGAGAGCATGAATATATATTTCTCCTTCTTCTTTTAAATACATTTTGATCAAGTTTGTGTTTGTTTCTTCCTTCTGTTAGATACTGTCAAATGAGTTTGTGTTAGTTTCCCCTCTCATTATATGAATTCTGAAGTGCATTATAAATGATATATTGTAAACCTTTCCATTTCGTCTGGCATCTGGCAAGCCTGTTTAGAAATAGGGTTGGTTGTAATGATTTACATGTTCCAATGCTGCCCTGTCTGTGGCCTGATGCGATCTGAAATACTTTTACAGGAGTCGAAATCATTTTAGCAACAGTTTGTGTTTAGAAATTTCTAAATCAGTGTGGATGTTCAATTGAATTGCATTTCTCATTTCGAGTATTTCGGTTCCTCTTATTTAGAAAGTCCTTGGCTGTCAATTTGTAGAAAGTCCTTCTTGGTTGTCAATTTAAACAACAGTTTGTGTTTAAAAATTTCTAAATCATGAAGTGGACCAGTGGCATTCTAGATCATTACTGTGGATCAGTGGACCAATTCCTGCTTTTTGTCTCCTTAAATGATTTTATTACTGTTCTTAATTTGTTAGGGACAAAATTTATAAGAAACTTTTGATAATTTTGAGTTTTCACAGTTTGATGAACCTTGTAATGAGTTGTTTTGCAATGTGAGTAAATTGAAAAAGATTGTTTCTTGTATCTGAACTAGTGATAAACTTTGGAATCATTTTTGGCTTTGGATTAAGAACATTTCTTAATGCATTACTTGCACCAGTAATGCAGTTTGCTGTTCTGCCATCATCCTCCTCTGTCAGACGAAGCAGCAAACCTGTTTCTATTCAAAGAAGTGATGCAGTTGTGCCTAAGATCACTGCCATCTATGTCAACTTCTGACACAGTGAGAAGTCTGGAGGTCGAATGCATAGATGACCATGAATTGGCTGCAGTTCATTCCATCTAGAAAAAGGTGTGTAGCACCCTCTACATCTCAGAACATGTCATAGCAGCAGGTTTTGATCTTTTCAGCAGAGAGTAGTCCTTGTTCTAAAATTTCATTTTAACTATAACATCTATTTATACGATTTATCTATTTTTAATTCCTGTAGCAGATATATGATGTACTTGTGGACTTGGAATATGGGGATAAGATTGTCAACATTGATACAAACACTTGCGAGGATCTGAGGTATAAATCTCTTTATAATGTTATCAAACATGAATTGCAGTTTTACTAAGATTTTGTTATCAAACATGTTATAATGTTATCTTTGATCATTGTACTAGGCAAAGAAAAGGCCTTCCCACAGATTCCATCAATCGGGCATGCGCGCTATATGATTTGACTTAGGCCTTCCACATATTTCATGGCGAAAGTACAGAAAGAAATCAATTGGGTAGGCGCGCTATATGAGTTGATTGGCTTGTTGAGGTAAACTTCTAATATCTTTCTTCTCTAAAGCTGTTCTTGATGAAATGTCAGTGCACACAAAAATAGGAGGTGTGGGGCTCGGGGAACAGCGCCTCGAGGCGGGGGCGAAGGGGACTCGAGGTAGGGTGGGGAGGGGACGGCCTCGGGGAAAGATGCCTTGAGGCAGGGGGTAGGAGGTAGGGTGGGGACTGCTGTAGGGGGGCCTCGGAGCAAGACGTCTCGAGGCGAG
>NW_006239141.1:6799-8702 GCF_000226075.1 Solanum tuberosum | reverse complement strand
GCCGCGGGTGGGGGTTGCCTCGGGTTGAACAAGTTTGTTAGTTGATATCTATATAATTGGAAAGGATTATGTTATATACAAGTTAATTTCCTTTTTTTTTATCTTCTGCTTGGTCCTTGACGTAGGACCTACAAGCTATTAGATTATCAAGTCGTAATTCTTCATTCCTTTTTCCTTCAGACAATCTATTAATACGTTTTCATCTACAACAAGGCTTCCATGTTGACCTTTAATATACGAGTACTTGTCTAAAAAATATGCTGCTTAATTTGATCAATGCTAGCAAAGAACTACTACATTTATCTAAATTTTGAAGCTTATAGCTTTAGGTTGAGATTTGATGGATGCTGGTCTTAAAATTAACCTGACAAATTATAAGTTCTAGTTTAGTTCTGAATTTTGTTTGCTTCTCTAGTCTCTACATTACAATCTTATTTGTGCTAGAAAGAAGAAGACATAGTTTTCAGTTTGGTAAATTAATGTCGAATTGTTTTGACAGTTATACATTGTGAGAAATCTTCATTCATTTGTCTTGTCTCGGTGATTTATGTTTTGGTTTCTGTTGTATTTCAGAGTAAACAGCAAATCAAGAAACCGAAGTATGTGCAAATTTCTGTTGAATCTTATTCACATTTGACTGGTGCACTGAAGGAGTGCATGAGGAACCATTTGACTGGTGCACTGAAGAAGCAAAGGCATCCAGGGAACAGCTCCTGATGGAAGTGGAATCAATGAAAAATTAGATGATTTTTCGGCCACTTATGTTGAGGTAATAAGCAACAGGTTGAGTATGGTAAATTTTGTCCTTGATCTATCTCATGTACTGAGTATGTTATCACATTGTTCTTCGTCCTATCAAATGGATTTTACTTTAGTGTGGAGGTAGCTACTGATATCTCAAATACTTGAAGTTTTTGTGTATCAGTGAATTTTGCTCCAACCCCCTAATCTTTGGGTGAAAAGAGTCAAGTTTTTTCTTTGACCATGATTGTCTTATATTTTGAATTATTAACTTTTAGTACTCATTGTACTTTTTATGTAGTTTCTTAAAATTTTATTTCAGACTTGAAGATTCTATGTCAGAATTTGCGTAGAAAATAAAGTTGTGCGACTCTCATACTCCGGACCCACCCACAAAATGTAACAGAGGGGGTAACACCGAAGGAAAAGGAAAAAATTATGTTTCTATGTGATTTCAATAATTTATAGCTGATCCGATGTCAGGGTCTCTTGTGAGTTTTCACCCTGATTAAGGTTCTTCATTTACCTGGGGTTTGCTGTTAGATAAATCTTTCGGGAACAGAACCTCTCACGAGGTAAGGGTAAGGTCTGCATACACTCTACCGTCCCTAGACCCCCACTTGTGGCATTACACTGGGTATGTTGTTATTTGTTGTCTATATAAACTGTGTAGGACTAGACTGCTCGTTACCCACTGCTCTGTTCTCCAGCATTGCTTGCAACTGACATGTCGATTTAAGATTACGTTTAGTGGCACTTAAACTGTATTTAATTTAATTTCCCGTTTGAATCAGGATGGAGACTGCTGCTGATCTTGATTCCAAGACCAACCAGGTAGCTTTCTTGCACCCTAATAAGTGATTAATCCATTCCGTTGTAGTTGTGTATTTGATGCAGTAGTTTACAGTACTAAATTTACTCTGAAAAACATTGTGCTTCTTGTTGGTTGTCTGGACTTTTGATCTAATTTCACATTAACTCAATAAAAGACAATAGATTTCAGTGATAGTGATGCTATGCAACTGAACTTTGAAATAAAATTTGCCTCTATTATATTGGTGTTTTATTGTTGCTAGCAAATAGATTTTTTTGTTTTGCTCCATCTCTCTAAGTTTGTTTCAGTGATAGAAGTTCCAATGCATATGAAAAGATTTGCAAATTA
>NW_006239141.1:0-6647 GCF_000226075.1 Solanum tuberosum | reverse complement strand
TACACTACGAAGTTCCTAATTTCTCTGGTTCGCAATCTTTTGATTTGGTGTTAAGATCCTTTTGATAACTTAATGACTCCGTTTCTATCTAAAGTGAGTGTCTAAAGAAGACAATCTGTTTTTTATTCTCCAGGAGAAAGATTTAACAGCTGCAGCAGAGAAGCTAGCTGAGTGTCAAGAAACCATATTTCTTCTCGGGAAACAGTTGAACTCTTTGCGTCCTCAGACGAAGTTTATGGGGTCTTCGTACATCGATAGAAGTTCAAAAGGGGAGGGCTTTCGGGAAGAATCGACAACCTCTAGCATAAACATCCATGACAATGATAGCTGAGATGGACAACGCCAGTTCCGTAAAAGCAACTTGTGAGTCCCCTGTGGATATATATATAATGTGTCATACAGTCCCTCAGACACTGAAGTAAACAATCCATTGAGATCACCAATCAGCTCAAAGTCTCCTAAACACTGGCCTACTAAGTCTGGCTCTTCGTCCTCTGCTGGCCCTACACCTGAAAAACAAGAGATGGTTTTCCATGCTTAGATTTTGTTTATATATTTTAGTTTTGTTGTTATCTTCACGGACTAACGTACTTCTTGTGATCTTGAGAAAGAAAGGAGCTCATCAAGAAGTAGGGAGAAGGAGAGGAAGAAAGGACTAAAATGTATTATTTAATTTGAAAACTACGTAAAAAGTATTGTAAATCTCAATAATTAACAACATATTGACTTATGAAATCCTATTTGTGCTACATATATTGGGACAAGGAAAGTAACATATATTTATTTAAAAATTACGTAAAAGTACTATAATAATTAACAACTTAAAATATTTAAAAATCATAATAAATTTAATCAACTCTCTAAATTTTATCTATGTCGCCATAAAGTGAAACAAAAAAAATAACAGATTTTGGGCCCATGCTAGCACGAGCACTTGTGTCTAGTATATATTTATATAAAAACTCTAATGAGTAAGATAAGATATAAAACTCCAAAATTTTGGACAAAATTTGAAAATACTTGATTTCAAAATGTAAATCAAATATTTAAAAAAATTAGGATTTCGATTTTGTCTAAACTATATCAACTCCTAATTTAAATGTCTATTTTAAACCTATCTTAAAAATAAGAGATTATCTGTCATTTGTTCATCTATGCAGCAAGTATCCCTAATTTTACACATACGTTACTTTAACAGTTTTAATGTTATTGATTTTAACTTGACACGAAGTTTTAAAAAATTTAAAAGTTTTTTTTATTCTTACGATCAAACTAAAAATACATAAAATATGTCAATATGTCCTTTAATTTTGTGGTCTCAAAATATGTCATGTGAAAAATTAGAATTAAAGAATTGTAAAAAAAAACATATTGAAATAAACTAAAACACAAATTTTTATATGAAAAAACTTTATGAGGACCATTGTAATTATTTGGGGAACCATCACGTATACTCACATCATTTTTAACGCATATTTTCGTATATACATGCCCATCTTAGGAATTACACAAATTTCTTGATTTTTCGTGTGTATTAGCTCATGGATCTAGTGCCTCGAAGCACCCAATTTTTTTCTAAATTTTTTATGAGGACCTCCATAATGAGTTGAGGAACCATCATGTATACTCACCATTTTTAACGCATATTTTTGCATTCACAGGCTATTTTTAAGACCTACGCAATTTTCTTGGTTATTCATGTGTATTAGCCCATGGATCTGGCGCCTAGGAGCATCCAAATTTTTTTCTGAAAAAACACTTTATGAGGACCTCCATAATGAGTTGAAGAACCATCAAGTATACTCACACCATTATTTTACTACATATTTTCACATTTACAAGTCATTTTTTACCATTTTTAGGAATTACCCAATTCTCAATTTTTCGTGTGTTATAGCCCATGGATCTGGCGTCCCGGAGCACCCATTTTTTCCCTCAAAAAACGTTATGAGGACTTCCGTAATGAGTTGGGGAACCACCACGTATACTCACACTATTTTTTACGCCCATTTTCGCATTCACAGGCCATTTTTTAGGAATTACCAAATTCTTCTATTTTTCGTGTGTAGCCCATGGATTTGGCGTCCTAGAGCACCCAATTTTTTTTTCTCAAAAACATTATGAGGACCTCCATAATAAGTTGGGGAACCAGCACGTATACTCACACCACTTTTTTCACTCCCATTTCCGCATTTACATTCCCTTGTTTAGGAATTACCCAAATTCCTCTATTTTTCGTGTGTTATAACCCATGGATCTAGCGCCCCAGAGCTGTGTTATAGCCCATGGATTTGGCGTCCTAGAGCACCCAATTTTTTTTTCTCAAAAACATTATGAGGACCTCCATAATAAGTTGGGGAACCAGCACGTATACTCACACCACTTTTTTCACTCCCATTTCCGCATTTACATTCCCTTGTTTAGGAATTACCCAAATTCCTCTATTTTTCGTGTGTTATAACCCATGGATCTGACGCCCCTGAGCGCCAATTTTTTTTTCTCACAAAACTTTATGAGAACCTCTCTAATGAGTTGCGAAACCACAACGTATACTCACACCATTATTAACTCCCATTTCCTTATTTACATGTCCTTTTTTAGGAATTACCCAAATTCCTCAATTTTTCTTGTGTTATAGCCCATGGATTTGGCGTCCTAGAGCACCCAATTTTTTTTTCTCAAAAAACTTTATGAGGACCTCCGTAATGAGTTGGGAATCCACTACACATACTCACACCTTTTTTTTCACTCCTATTTCTGCATTTGCAGGCCATTTTTAGGAATTACCAGAATTTCTTTATTTTTCGTGTGTTATAGCTCATGGATCAGGCGCCCCAAAGCACTCAAAAAAAATTTCTGACAAAAATTTATAGAGGACATCCGTAATGAGTTAGGGAATCACCACGTATAATCAAACCATTTTTTTCACATCCATTTCCGCATTTACATGCCCTTTTTTAGAAATTACCCAAATTCCTCAATTTTTCGTGTGTTAGACAATGGATCTGGCCCTCCAGAGCATCCAATTTTTTTTCTCAAAAATCTTTATGAGGACTACCGTAATGAGTTGCGGAACCACCAAGTTTACTCACACTATTTTTTTCACACCCATTTCTGCATTTATAGGCCTTTTTTTAGGAATTACCCAAATTCCTCTATTTTTCTTGTGGTACAACCCAATGATCTTGCGCCCCGGAGCACCCAATTTTTTTCTCAAAAACTTTATGAAGACCTCCGTAATGAGTTGGGAAACTACCACGTATAGTCACACCATTTTTTTCACGTCCATTTTCGCATTTACAAGCTTTTTTAGGAATCACCAAATTCTCTATTTTTCGTGCGTTTAAAGCTCATGGATTTGGCGCTCCAGAGCACCCATAATATTTTTCTCAAAAAAACTTTATGAGGCCTTCTGTAATGAGTTGTGGAACCACCACGTATACTCACATTATTTTTTTCACACTCATTTCCGCCTTTACAAGCTCTTTTTTAGGAATAACCCAGATTCCTCTATTTTTCGTGAGGTATAGCCCATGGATCTGTCGCCCCGGAGCACCCAAAAAAAATTTCGTAATTTTTTTTATGAGGACCTCCGTAATGAGTTGGGGAACAACCACGTATACTCAGACCATTTTTTCACGCCCATTTCTATATTTACAGGCCCTTTTTTAGGAAATACCCAAATTCCTCAATTTTTTCGTGTGTTATAGCCCATGGATCTGGTACCCTAGAGCACCCTAAATTTTTTTCTCAAAAAAATTTATAAGGACCTCTGTAATGAGTTGGGGAACCACCACGTATACTCACACCATTTCTGCATTTATACGTCCTTTTTTAGAAATTACCCAAATTCCTCTATTTTTCGTGTGGTATAGCCCATGGTGCTGGCGCCCCGTTGCACCCAAATTTTTTTTCTCAAAAAAACATTATGAGGACATCTGTAATGAGTTAGGGAACCACCACGTATACTCACACCATGTTTTTTAATGCTGATTTCTGTATTTACATGCCCTTTTTAAGGAATAACCCAAATTTCTCTATTTTTCGTGAGGTATAGCCCATGGATCTGGCACCCTGGAGCACCCAATATATTTTTTCTTAAAAAAACTTTATGAGGACCTCCTTAATGATTTGGGGAACTACCACGTATACTCATATCATTTTTTCACGCCCATTTCTACATTTACAAGCCCTTTTTTAAGAATTACCCAAATCCTCAATATTTTCGTGTGTTATAGCCATGAATCTGGTGCCCAGAGCACCCTAAATTTTTTTTCTCAAAAAAATTAATGAGGACCTCTGTAATGAGTTGGGGAACCACCATGTATACTCACACCATTTCCATATTTATATGTCTTTTTTTATGAATTACCCAAATTCCTTTATTTGTCGTGTGGAATAGCCCATGGTTTTGGCGCCCCAGAGCTCCCAATTTTTTTTTCTCAAAAAACTATATTAGGACCCTCGTAATGAGTTGGGGAACCACCTCGTATACTCACACCATTTTTTTCACGTGCATTTCCGCATTTACTGGCCATTTTTAGAAATTACCCAAATTTCTCGTTTTTCATGAGTTTTAGCACATGGATCTAGCGCCCTGGAGAACCCAGATTTTTTTCTGAAAAAACTTTATGAGAACCTCAGTAACTAGTTAGGCAACCACGACATATACTCACACTATTTTTTTCACGCCCATTTTCTCATTTAAAGGTCCCTTTTTAGGAATTACTCGAAAATTTATATTATTCATGTGTTATAGTCCATGGATCTGGGGTCCAAATCACTCAAATATTTTTTCGTAAAAAAATGAATTGGAGAACCACCACTTATACTCACATCATTGTTTACGCCCATTTCCACATTTACATGTCCTTTTTTAGGAATTACCCAAATTGCTCAAGTTTTCGTGTGTTATAGACCATGGATCTAGCGCCCCGCAACGCCAAAATGTTTTTCTCAAAAATATTTATGAGGACATTTTTTTAGGAATTACGCAAAATCTAGAATTTTTCGTGTGATTTTGCCCATAGATTCGACGCCTCAGAGCACCCAAAACATTATGAGGACATTCGTAATGAGTTGGGGAACCATAACGTATACTCACACCATTTTTAAATCATATTTTTGCATTTATAGGTATTTTGTTTGGAATGACACAAATTTCTTGGTTTTTCGTGTGTAATAGTCATGGATCTGGAACCTTGCAAAACCAAAATTATTTTCTGAAAAAACTTTGTGAGGACCTCCGTAATGAGTTCGGGAACTATCACGTATACTCACACCATTTCGAACGAATATTTTCGTATTTATAGGCCATTTTAAGGAATTATGCAAATTCTTTGATTTTTCGTGTGTATTAGCTCATGGATCTGGCGCCTGTGAGCACCAATAATTTTTTTATGAAAAAACTTTATGAGGACCTCCATAATGAGTTGGGAAACCATCACGTATACTCACACCATTTTTAACGCATATTTTTGCATTTACAAGCCATTTTTTAGGACTTACACAAATGTCTTAGTTTTTTTGTGTGTATTAGCCCATGGATCGGGCGCCTCGAAGCACCCAAATATTTTTTCCAAATGAACTTTATGAGGACCTTTGCAATGAATGTATACTCACATAATTTTAACGCATAATTTCTTAATTTTTCGTGTGTATTAACCCATGGATCTGACGCCTTAAAACACCCAAAAAACAATTATGAGAAAACTTTATGAGGACCTCCGTAGTGAGTTGGGGAACTATCATGTATACTCACACCATTTTTAACACCTATTTTTGCATTTACAAACTATTTTTTAAGAATTAAGCAACTTTCTCAGTTTTTCACGTGTATTAGCCTATGGATCTGGAGTCTCACACCTATTTTTGCATTTACAAACTATTTTTTAAGAATTAAGCAACTTTCTCAGTTTTTCACGTGTATTAGCCCATGGATTTGGAGTCTCGGATCACCTAACATTTTTTTTGAAAAAACTTTATCAGGACATTTGTAATAAATTGGGGAACCATCAGGTATACTCACATCATTTTTTAACTCATATTTTCGTATTTACAGGTCAATTTTTAGGAATTATGCAGATTTCTCGGTGTTTTCATTTGTAGCCCAAGGATATGGCGCCTCAGAGAACCCAATTTTTTTTCTTCTGAAAAAACTTTATGAGAACTTCCCTTATGAGTTGGGAAACCATCACATATACTCACACCATTTTTAACGTATATTTTCGCATTTATAGGTCATTTTTTAGGAATTACACAAATTTCTTAGTTTTTCGTATGATTAGCCCACAGATCTGGCGCCTCAGAACACCAAATTTGTTTTTCTTCTGAAAAACGTTATGAGGACCTATGAATTAGTTGGGGAACCATCACGTATACTCACACTATTTTTAACGAATATTTTTGGATTTACAGGTCATTTTTAAGAATTACGTAAATTTCTCGGTTTTTTGTGTGTATTAGCCCATGGAATCTGGCGCCTCAGAGTACCTAGATTTTTTTCCAAAACACTTTATGAGGAATTTTTTTCCAAAACACTATCACGTATACTCACATAATTTTTTTAACGCATATTTTCGCATTTACATGTCATTTCTTAGAAATTACACATATTCCTTAGTTTTTCGTGTGTATTAGCCCATGAA
>NW_006239140.1:1099977-1100199 GCF_000226075.1 Solanum tuberosum | reverse complement strand
CTGGATATGAATTTTGTGGAGCTCGAGGATAACCTTTGTAAGGTGAGGATTTTCTGAAGAATCCTTTTCCATCAGATGCACATGAAATAGAAGACACATCCTCTCTCTTCTTTTTCAGCAATCCTGAAGATTCGGTTGAGGCGGCAACGCGAGAAATCTTTCCGGTTTTAATCCCATCTTCGATAGCCTCACCTACCTTGACTATCTCTGCAAATTTTGCTC
>NW_006239140.1:1048603-1098567 GCF_000226075.1 Solanum tuberosum | reverse complement strand
CAAAATATCACACATATGACCACAAGCACATAAAAGTTGCTCCACTTGAAGCTAAACTAGCCCACGTATTTAGAGAAATGACTAAATAGACAGGAATTTGTCTATTTGATTTTGAGCTTAGTAAATTAGAAACGTCAACTTGAGTCGAGACAAAGTCGAACGTATCTTTTATTGTTATATTTTTTTATTTTCGATTGATGTGAAACTGTAGTCTCCTTGCAAGAGTTGGAAAAAATAAAATTTCTCAAAATGGGGACTGAGCCTTGAAAGGCTGCCTACGTATCTCACGAGGGAGAATTCAGGTCCTACGTAGTTCGACCCACTTGAATCTCTTTTGATTTTAGATGGCGAATTTTTATTTTTTTTATTTTTTTTTATTTTTTTTTTTGATATGAGAGAGTAACATTTGAAAAATGAAGTTCGAAATTTGTTGGGGAAACTAAAGACTCGAAGAGTATTTGGACGTACTTTTGAATGTGATTTGATATTTGTGCTTAGGGGTGTCTAGAAAGTTTCCAAAAGAGTAGGCTAGAACATCTTCAAATAAAGCAACATAATCACGCAAACAGTTATAACACATAAACAGTTATTGCGTATTTTAAACAGATATGTGACCCTTTTGTGCCAAGGGTAGGCCTAATGATTTGAGGGATGTATATGTCATTTGAAACATTTCATTGCCCCTAGAACTTAAATTTATACATGCTTTGTAAATAAAATGAATGGGGATACATAGTAGGGAAAATGGGATACAAAATAATCAGTCCCGCGCAGGGGTACAATCTTAAACTATGCTTCAATGGAAGGACCTTCGTTCTTGAACTTCTTGTCATCTTCGAGTGTCGACTCCTTTGGATGGACTAGTAGCTTGTGAAGCTATTCCTTCGGCTAGAATAAGCTATAATCTACCTCTTACCCTAGAGGACAATGATTTTTCAAATAACGTATATATCCTTCAAATTTAAACAAATAAGCATGATTGTCTTTTATAGACCAAAATGGGTCAAATAGACACAAGGTGGGCATCTAATGGGCCCAACACGCCTTGGGCGTTGGGTCGACTTAGTTCAAAATGCGCTAAATTTGGGATTTGGTTTCGCTCTACGCTAGTTGACTAAGAGTGGCTTTGAAAGACCGGGAACCCAAGTGGACAACTTAGGCTGAAATTCACGACAACCATTGGACGCATGACGTACCAATAAATTGTCGATCCTTTCGAAAAAGGGTTGAGTATAAAAAGTCCGGATGCGATTATGCAGAAACCGTCCTTAATATACTATACATATAATAGGAAGATGCCATGAATGCAATGACAATTATAATAAATTAAACACGTTGAGAGCAGATAAACAATTTAGCAATTAATACAATTAGTCAAATAAGTCAAATCTTATGGTTAGAACTTAATTAAATCCCCAGCGGAAGTCGCCATTTCTGTTTATATTTAAAAAGATATGTAAAAGGAAAATGACTTAGTTTTCGAAAAACCGATTAAACTTACGATTTAAGAGAAATCGAATTTTCAAAAGAACAGAGTCGCCACTTAATTTTTAGTAAAAAAAATCAAGAAAAAATACAAGATTTTTCAAAGACTTAAACAGATAAAATCAATTGAAAAAAGGGTTCGAGTTCAAATGTACATTCCGAGAAGGTGTTAGGCTCTCGGAATGCCCGCTAACTCGCGGTTGACCGGCGATTTGACCAAAATAATTTTTGACTAATTTTGAAATTTTAACAAAATAAAAGAACTCAATTATTTTTTACTAATCTTTGAAATTTTTAACTAAATAGAATAATTCATTTATTTTAACTTATTTTGGAAATTTTAACTAAGTAAAAACTCATTTATTTTAACCTACTTATTTATTACTATTATTGTTTTTTAATATTTTATTTATCTAAAGGGAAATGGACTAGAGGGGAATTTTCTAAAGGGAAAAAAAACATATGATAAGACGAAATATAAAAGTAAAGCTAAGTATAAATATTTCAATTTGGATATATATATATACCTAAAAGGAAATAGCTATCTTTGGGAATTTAATTAAGTTAAACCATAAGATAATTAAGGTGTTAGTCAATACAATAAAAGTAAGTAAGAGAGGGTAAGAAAATATTCAAATTTGGGCCTATTGCTGCGTTTTGGGCCTCTTTCAGCCCATTTTCGCTCCCCAATCACTGTGTATACAGCAAAGGTATATCGATGTATATAGGCGTATTTCGATCCATTTTTTGTGTATATCAGACCGTAGGTCGAACGTGGACAGCCCACTTCAAATTTCCAGCACCTATATCGGCTTTCCAGCCCTGTATATCGCTGTTCTTTCTATGTATACGCGTGTATACACTCGTATACATCATGTCTACTGCTCTTTTTGGGCTTTTTAGGATCTGAAAATTCAATTTCCAGCCCTTGTACTACCTGAACCTGTTCACCGGCTATTTGGACTCGATAAAGAGAAGCAAAACCCCGAAATGCAAGGATGAAATGGAGTCCCCATGGACTCAAAAGGAGTTTCACATGCAAGTAAAATGGAAGAAAGGAATTAATACACAATACAACTAATATAAATACAAAAGGGATAAACCAACCTACTGCAACAATATAAATTTAGACTCAAGCCAAAAATGTAAACTAACGTATAACTCCTTTTTAGGGGATCACAATATACACATTCACCCAAACATAAAACACCTACTAAACATAAATTATAGTACCCCTAGTATGGAACAACACATTAATGAAAAATAATGACCAGAGAGGTTATAAGCGGCAAGTGATAAAGACTGGTCAGCCTATGCTACATGTTTCCAGAATTCTTAAGGAGGACTAATTAGAACTAAATTTAATTAAGTTTAACAAAGGAATACATAACATCAAAATATGGAGCAATTATGAGTACGAGTAAGCAAAGAGAAAAATAACGTCCTTGGGATATAACAATACTGGACGGTAGTCCCAAAACAAGACAAAACGCCAAAACAAAGTCTCAAGACGAATTACCACACTTCGTTAAAGTTATAATCGCACCTCACAAATCAAATTTGCAATACTCGAGCATGATGGCGATAAGACCCAAGCAGTGATAGACGACACAATTTGATAAATAACAAGGAGATAAACTAAGAAATCAAAGCAGATTCGACATTTGAGGTAACGAAGACAAGAAAAATGCTAACAGTCGACCAAAACGAGCAAAAACACTAGAGAGTTTCAGCCATACTTTAATAACCGTAGCCGAGATTTCAGCAAAAACATAGCATTTAATTAAATAAATCAACCATTCTACATAAGAAACTAACTGTAACTTAGGAACATTCGAATAGAGAGCTTAAACTAGCTAGAGCAAACAGAACAAATATGAGGAAAGAAATTACCTCCTTCCGGGCAGTGAACCGAGACAAATACGAGCTTGATTTCGGAGTTTCCACCACACAGATTCAAGGCTAGGATAACACACCAAGAGAATCCAAATTATTCCCCCTCTGGTTCCTTAGGCGTATTTTGTATATATTTTTAGCGATTTCTTGCTTAAGTTCTCCTCTGCTCTATTGCTAAAAGAATAAGAATCCAACGCCCCCCCAACAGTGAACAAGGGAAGCCTTTATAGGATGAAACTAGGGTAGAATTTTAGAGGGAAACGAATTAAAAACGGGCAGAAACGAGGCCCATTCCAAAATTCAAAACTTGAAAATCTTTCACGATTTTGGGCGAACACCTTTTTTTCTTCAGGTTTCACCCCATTCCGAAAAGGGAAATGGGGCAGACGCATGCTCTGTCCTGCTATTGCGTGTGTCAACGCGTTTGGACTGCTGTTGTACGTTTTTCTGGGCTGCTGGCTCTCTTGTCGCTTCTGGATTTTGAACGTTGAAGAAGATGGAGTTGGACGTTGTTTCTGGGTTTTCTTTGTGAAGGAAAAAAGTGGACAGATCGGGTCAGGTATGGGCTGCTGTATTTGCTGGAATTGAATTGGATTTGGTCATTTTTGAATGTTGTGGGCTGATTTCGGTGGGCTGCTGAAGGCAGAAAACAAAGGCTGGCTGGGAAATTGAATTTAGCCCAAAAATTTGGTCTTAAAAGCATTGGAACTTAAGCTAGGGTGGCTATCTTGGCAAACTATGAAATAACTATTGAATTACAATCATGACCAATTTAAGTTGAAATTGTAGCCAAATTGAATTAAATATTTAGCCGAATGAGTTTAGTTGGTAATTCGACTAAAACTAAACGAGACGAATTAATAGAAATTAATTAATGAGCTTTTTAATCTTAACGAAATAAGATAATTGACTTAATTATAACATAATTAAAATACGAACTAATCAATTCAAAAATCGTAATTGTGATTTAAACTAAACTAGATTAATAAAATACTTAGCTAAAAAGAAATAAAATCTTTTTGATATGATTTTCAAATATTTATAAAATGTGCTAATTAATAATATAATATATATATATATATATATGTATGTATGCATGCATATACTATTTGAAAGTTCCAAAAAGTGACAAAATCACATAAAACTAACTTGAAAATATTTTGAATTTTATAAGGTCAATTATTTCAAATCGTTCGGAATTTAAGAAGCTCGATGATTGATTATTATCGGGGAGGGTCAAAATTAGGTGTCAACAGCCTTAATTCGGTAACGTGAAAGACTCGAGTTTTGTAACCAAAACTCCATTCATCATACGTTAAAAAAGGTACACATGACAGTTATTCCAGTTAGCAACTTTTCTTTTTTGCTTCTTTCGTGTTTTTTTCTTCAAAGAAACACAAACTTTAGTCTTTCACTTATATAATAAAATAAAAAACTAACCTAAAATAAAAAAACTCAGCCCTAACATATAGTATAACTTCTTTCCTTGCCCATTTTTGTTGTGTAATACGTAACTTGATTGCCAATTATTATTTTTATGTTGTTGGTTCTAACTTCTAAGTAAGCCCTAATCTAATCTCTCTTGTTATTTTAGTTTCCTTCATATTTTCTTGTTTGTTTTGTTGCAAAGCAAACAAAAATTCTGGTAATTGAAGTAGGAAATTTGATGCAGCAAGGAATGGAAAGTAAGAAAAAGATTGAAGTTGAAGAGCTAAAGAATGTAAACGAATTTGGTGATGGGGTTTCATGGTATAGAGGAGCAATGCTGGGGAAAGGAAGTTTTGGGTATGTTTATCTTGCTAATTTGAAGAACCCAAACTCGAAAAATCGATACTTGCCATCAGTTATGGCTGTGAAATCGGCTGAAGTATCTGTTTCAGGTTCAATTCAGAAGGAAAGGGAAGTTCTAAGCAATATCAAGGGTTGTCCTTACGTAATTCGATGCTTTGGGGATGAAACTACGAGTGGTAATAATGGTGTGATGGCGTACAATTTGTTGCTCGAGTATGGCTCTGGTGGAACCCTAGCTGAGAGGATCAACAACAGAGGGTTGGCTGAATTTGAGGTGAGGTTGTATACGAGGTCTATGCTTAGAGGGTTGAATCATATTCATGCTATTGGTTATGTTCATTGCGATATGAAACCTGAGAACGTCTTGCTTGTGCCGAGTTCTAGTAAGGGAAGCGTTGAATTTAGGGCAAAAATTGGTGATTTGGGATTGGCGAAGAGAGAAAATCAGAGTAAAAAGAGGAGATTAGAGCCTTATTGGAGAGGTACTCCGATGTACTTGTCGCCAGAAGCTGTAGCTGATAATGTACAAGAGTCTCCTGCTGATATATGGGCTCTTGGTTGTATTGTGCTTGAGATGTTAACGGGAAAACCTCCGTGGAATCGAAAGGATGCTGAGGATGTACTCAGGAAGATTGGGGAAGGACATGAATTGCCTGAGATTCCAGGGGATTTGTCTAAGGAAGCGAAAGATTTCCTTAAGGGTTGTTTTGTGAGGAAGCCTACATATAGATGGACTGCTGAAATGCTGTTAATTCATCCGTTCGTTGAGGGTTTAAGTGATGATGATGGAGTGGAAGAACGAGAGGAGGTTGAAGATATAAATGAAGTTGATTCTATGCAATTGGTTACTGAGACGGACGATGAAGTTTCCTATTCTCAAGAAGATTGGAGCTGCATTTCTGAAGAGGAATCCGTTGGTTACTGGTCGGAAGATGATACAGAGATTACGGAGGATGAAATAGCCTCTTCGTTTGCTGAAGAAAGGATGAGCATTAGAAGCTCTAGCATTGATAGTGGTTTTAATAGTATGATTGATACATCATCGCAAGTAGCTTCACGGAATCCATCAAATAATTCATCGAAATGTCCATTAAAATTTACAATTCCTGCTGGTGTCTTAGCACTAGGTGGTAGGAGGGAGATATGATTTATTTATACCTTATTTGGCTACACTCTCTGTAGATTCTATGCAACTTATATTGTCTGAAATTTAATGATAAGTTTTTAATTCCTTTATCCTTTTAGCCGCCATTTTGCTCAACCTTTTAACTTTTCTGTTTCCAAGTCCTAAACCCACTGAATTTTTGTTTGTTCCTCCTTGTTTCTTCTTAGACTTACCCTTTCATTTCTGGATTTCATTTGCATAATGAATGTGTACATGTTAGCTCAGCTTCATTCTATCAGACAATTATTATTCGGAAAACCAAGCACTTTACATTGTCTGGAGTATGCGCTTGAATCTAAACATTAGATTACTAACTTGTAGCGTTTTTTTCTCTTTTGGTTAAACATTAGATTACTAACTTGTAGCGTTTTTTTCTCTTTTGGTTAAACATTAGATTACTAACTTGTAGCGTTTTTTTCTCTTTTGGTTAAACATTAGATTACTAACTTGTAGCGTTTTTTTCTCTTTTGGTTAAACATTAGATTACTAACTTGTAGCGTTTTTTTCTCTTTTGGTTAAACATTAGATTACTAACTTGTAGCGTTTTTTTCTCTTTTGGTTAAACATTAGATTACTAACTTGTAGCGTTTTTTTCTCTTTTGGTTAAACATTAGATTACTAACTTGTAGCGTTTTTTTCTCTTTTGGTTAAACATTAGATTACTAACTTGTAGCGTTTTTTTCTCTTTTGGTTAAACATTAGATTACTAACTTGTAGCGTTTTTTTCTCTTTTGGTTAAACATTAGATTACTAACTTGTAGCGTTTTTTTCTCTTTTGGTTAAACATTAGATTACTAACTTGTAGCGTTTTTTTCTCTTTTGGTTAAACATTAGATTACTAACTTGTAGCGTTTTTTTCTCTTTTGGTTAAACATTAGATTACTAACTTGTAGCGTTTTTTTCTCTTTTGGTTAAACATTAGATTACTAACTTGTAGCGTTTTTTTCTCTTTGGTTATTGTAGCTGTTATATTAACCGCTTACTTCTCATGTTTATTGTAGGAAGCTGGCTGGATAATCAGGACTTTGATCACCATTGTCTCAAGGCACCGTGTTTCTAGAAGAAAATCTTGATAAATCTATATCACTGTCGTCTGTCTGTTTATCTTGAACTTCATGAACCACCTAATAAGTTTATGAAGATTTCCATAACCAGCGTTTGACAACATTTTTCTGATTGGAAGCCAAATGCACACTGCAGTATGCTTATCTGAAATTTCATGAATTATATTACAAATTATGTGTATCGTGTTCTTTTACTAGCCCCTCTTTCTAGGACTAAGGACACTTATCCGGTCATTCTTTTATCACGATTTATGCATTGCCTATCCTTTGGATGTCAGTTATAAACGCTTAGATTCACTTTAGGGAAGGAAGAACGGATAGGTACAGAGAAGTAGGAAACTTAAGTTAGCCATCCATGTTCAATGATTAAGCAAGCCTAATTTAGTGACTTGAGATTTTTCCATTTATATCATGTCATCTTTGCAGATGTTGCAGTAACAGTGAATCTTTTCATCTTTCATGAACATTGTTACCGATAATGTTATGTGTAGCACAAGTATACTGTTCTCTGGATGACACTCACATGTCAAGCTCGTGATTTAATCATAATAGTTTTATCTTGTTGAAAGTGCAGAAGCATTCTGTAAGGTATCCCTGAAAAATTCTATTAGAATCAGAGAAATTCAAATGAAGTGAGTGAGCAGGAAAACTATTTATACCTTGTGCTCCTTTTAGTTGTGAAGTACTACAAGATCTTGCCAAGATCGACCCCTGATATTTCCTGTCGTTTCAAGTTCTGTTAAACTCACTTCTCCTTGTTTGCCTCTAAATTTGCAATTCAGTTAGTTTCCTGGTGTCGCAAGACAAAATTACTTGTGCAACCCCTAATGAAGTAGTTATTTTTAAACTGTAGTTCTTAATTTGTTACTTAGATAGTGCTCGTCTCGTTTGGATGTTGAAAAGCAAGAGGAGTCCCTGTCCCTCCTGTTCTTCTTTAAGAAAAGGGAATAAATTGTCATAATCTCCTTACTTCATGCTTCATAATCCATTTTACAGAAACTTAAATGATATCACGACGAGGGATCATGGAGGAAAATCAGCTGAATCAAAATTGCTGCTGAGGCGGAAGTGAATTGCAAGCCTGATGAATGACGGCTTCTGAATGACTGATTCCAATGTTGATTGTGCTGATGATGATGAGACGCCACGTACCAGAAGGTATTATGTATATTCATAGTGAGAAGGAACTGCAGGTATTGCATCGATCTACTTCATATTCCGGAATGTAACTACTTCCAGGCATGCATTTTCCTTTCTTCCTTCTATGCCTTTTAGACAGGACTTTCAAGGCTCACAAAGTACTTACCATCTGTTTTTTTATACTCTTAATTACTTCGTGCCAGCTTTTATTCTTGTTACTTTATGTACTTGTCTTGGTTCAACAGAGATTAATCATGTGGAAGTTTTACCCTCATAATGCACCACCAAGATTGAATTTTCTGGTGAAACAGAGTTGGCATATTCATTCTTCATTTCTTAGCATTCATTGATTAATATCGACTAGTCAGGGAATATGAGCCTCAAATTCGCTAGGATAGATTTTCAGGGAACTTTGCTACTAGTTTCAATTTCATTTGTCATAAACATATACCCCCTCCGTCTCATTTTATGTGAGGTAGTTTGACTCGACACAAAGTTTAAGAAAGAAAAGAAGACTTTTAAAATTGTGGTCTAAAATGAATGATAAAAATTTGTGTGGCTATAAATCCTTTCATTAAGGGTAAAATAGACATTTTAAAGATAAAATGTTACTTAATATAGAAATGTGTCATTCTTTTTGGACTGACTAAAAAAAGAAAGTAAGTCACATAAATTGGGACAGATGGAGTATACATTTAGAACTAACACAGTACTAAAGATCTTCTTCATATGTACTCTCTTACTTTATGACAAAAAGTTTGAAAAATTATTACTCTATTTGTGTCTTCATTATTGGACTCTTTTGTTTTTAGTTTCTAATTTTCTACAGCAAATGTGCTGATTAAAGTGAGGAGAAATGGAGGTATTACTAGAAAGGAAACAGAGCCAGGGATCATAATTAAAAGCTAATTATTAGGGTCTGTGGAAAGCACAGACTATGATGAAAGTTAACAAAGGTGATTTTATACTCAGAGTTCAAACCCAAGAAGCCGAGACCTCTATAATTAAGGAGAAGTACTTATCACTCTATTACAATCTTTTAGCGGTTCTTTCAAGCCAAATTGCAGGCACTTCTGTAATACTTAATTATCTTAATCAAACTAGATAACTTTGCTGAAAACAATCTAGTAACCTTAGAAGTAGTCACATTTTCCCTTTACTCGAAGTAAGAATATTTTTTCAAAGTTGCATTGCCAAAATTAAATCAGAGATAAATGGTAGGCTCTACATGCGTGCAACTATCAGAAAATTGGCTAAAAAGAAAAGCATCATATCCCCTTGAATTGTGTTCATATCACAATTAAAGAATTAGGTTCCAATAATATATGGATTTTGCACTTTTATATGTCTCATCCAACTTCAAAAGTGTCTGTTAAGAACTCTTATTCAAGGTCTATGAAGAAGCAAAGTCTAAAATATTCTTTTTCTATCCCTAGAAACAACTAGAATTAAGCACCGACAAGCAGCGTCATGATCTTATCTTGCTATAGTTATTCTTTTTTAAAAGAACAGCGTCTTTCCTTATTTGAACTTTTATTTATTTCCTTAAAGAAAAGTCAAAGTATTACCATAAATACTTGAACTTTTTCTAAAAGGAAAATATAATTGTCTTCCATATTTGGTTTATTCTTTCCTTAGAGGAATATTTGGAGATCTATAAATTGAAGATCCGTATTCTCATAGCATAACACAATAGAATCGCCAGTTGGTTAATCAAATAATAATATTATGTCTTTTAGTATAGTTTTATGTTTTCTCTAATTTATCAACCATATTATTTGCAATTGTAAGCTTCCGCATGACGCCCTAATCTCCTTCATAACCCAACACTGTGAAGTGTACTCCTCATTTTTTGAGCTAGATTTTGGGTTGAGTTAAACACGCAAGATTCATCACATTAACTAATGATGAAAAAGGTGGAAGTTAGGGGTAGAAAAAAAATACAACTTAGTTTTACCTTTTACGCAAATATTTGGAACTTTAAGCACGTCAAAATTGCATAACCATAAAACTTCCCCATTAAACACATTAACGATACGTCCTTATAAATTAGAAAATGGTGACGAAATTGAGTTTAACTTACATGCTATTAAAAAAAAGAGTAGATTACACATAATTGTCTATATTATCTACAATATGTGGTAAATAAAATGTTATAACATCAATACTTAATACCAAAAAAATTAAGAGATGTAATGTCAGTTTGTATAAGTTAAACCCAGTACTAAAACTTTAGACTTTTAAGACAAGCAAGTCATGTTTTCCGGTTCCATTTCTAGGGTCAGGGGATATAGCATATCCAGTGAAATATCACAAAGTAAAGGTCGAGGCATATATGCCCTTACAAAAAGTGAAGGTGGAGAGCAAGAAAAAGGAATAGAAAACATGCAAATAACATGCACACATTGATCCCTATATATTTAGTGATCATCAAGAGAAATAAGTCACATCTTCATTTTTACACAGCAAATTCTCCATCCTTTTTCAACAAATGAAGAAATTTGGTTTTGGTCCTCTTTTTGCCATTATGATTTTGTTATGTGCAATATTTGCCTTAACAAGTTATACTGCATCTGCTTCTGAAATTTCTCATAATGCAACACCAAACAAAATTATCGATGGCACTGTCCAAAAACAAAACTACATTTTGGGACAGCAGAGAGAAGTAGTAATTCATCGTCGAGCTCGTCCTAATAGTAGTTCTGCCTCATCCATCAACAAACACCCCTTCTTCATCTTTGCCTTCACCATCTCTCTTCTGATCGCCTCTTAATTATCGTCACTCATTGTTAATTTTATATGTATCTTTATACTCGTTGTAACTAAAAATCCTGGCTCTGCTAGCAACTCATTTTATTTGATCGTAAGCTATTAATTCTATACATGTGTGTGATTGAAATGTCGTGTCTTATAATATTAATTGTTTCTATGATATTTGACTTATCGTTGTTGCTTTTGTAATCCTTTTTCTAAATTTCTTAGCTTCACACATTGTACGAAAAGTGGGCCATGTTGATTTATTAGTCCTATCACAATGACTTGACTTCTCAAATTCTTGCTTTTTTGCATTTTATTGTCTTCGTTACTTTTTGTTGCGTATATTAAAAATATTAGTTTCAAAATAATTGTCAATTTAAATAATTCAGAAATAATATTTTTTTTCAAGTTTGCCCTTAACATTAATTATTCTAAAATTAAGAGGCACATATATAAATAAAAATTAAAGAATTAATAAGGTTTGACACAATCCTAATTATCTTGACAACTAAAAAAGAACTGAGGGAGTAATTATATATACCCATACGTATATTTGTTACTAACTAAATTTTATTTATATGTTCATCTGGAAAAATTACTGTATATTATTATCATGTTATATATAATGAATAATTACAAGTTATACACTATGTTATTACTGGGGCAACCTAGTAATAATTACATGGTAGTTTCCAAATAATTAATGAACAATTTTCTCCGGAAGGATGATAGCTTATACGTACATACTACATAGTATGTTAGAAAAATATAAAAGGAGCATGGTAATTTCTCAGTGCCTTCCTTCTATGATTTCTTGATTATGCAAATATTTACTTGTTTAATGTGAATAAATTCGGAAAAAATTACTAATATCTTTGTGAATACATAAAAAAAAATTATTTCAAATTAAATATAAGCCTCAATTAAAAGTTCAGAATATAATAACGTGAAAAACCTCATATAGGCAAGTTAGAACGTATACTCTATCGATTAGTAATTTCATTCAAAAAGTTGAGATTGATTGACTATTTGAATTTTCATTTTGCTTGTGAAGATTCGATTCCTCACCTTAGAATCCACTCTTGATTATTATATTTTCCTCTTAAAAAAAAGCTCTTTGTTAGGATATTCTTGCATAAATGAAAGACTCGGCCAACTAGTATTATTCATAATAAGGGAATAACTAATAGACAAACTTCTATCCACCAACTTGTATGAAGCTAAATTGACTTATGAGAGTAGATATTTTCTCTGTACCAAAAAAATATAGATATTTTCGCATAATATCTTTGTACCAGTAATGATTTATCATAAACAATTTTTTTACTTTTACAAGGTATAAGTATGACTTTGTACATCTTATCTTTTCAAGACTTCATTTGTAAAATTATAGTGGACATGTTGTAATCCAATTAATGAGAACTTTTAAAAAGAAAATTACTCTATTACGTTCCTTTAAATTATAAGTCTTAATTTAATTGGCCAATTTTTTTTAAAAAAAAGAGTATGTATTTTCGTATAATATCTTTGTAAGCAGTAATGATTTATCGGAAATAATTTTTCTACTTTCACAAGATATATATATAACTTTATATATTCTATCTTTCGAGACTATCGTTTATGAAATCACACTAAACATGTTGTTGTAATCCAATTAATGAGAACTTTTAAAAAGAAAGTTACTTTGTTACATTCCTTTAAATCTATGCGTCTTAGTTTAATTGGTCAAAAATTTAATAATATAAGAAAGACCTAAATATTTTGTGATTATAAACTAAAAATACATATAATATTTGAACTATTCATTGAATCTCATGATTTTAAATATATAATTTCATTTCTATTAGAGACTTTTATTTATTAAGAATAAAAAGAGAATATTGACTTTTTAAACTTATTAACTATAAATTTTTTGATTCTTTTTTAAAAATATAAGGAAGTCACCATTTTGAAAATATACCAAAGTGGGATGGACCATAATTTATTTATTCAAAAAAAAAAAACAGAAATTGGGGAAGAAGTCAAAAACGAAATAGAAGCAGTATAATAAAACAGAAAAAAGCATAACATGATTCCACGTCACACCAAACCAATGGCCAAAGTCGGATAAGATCGTGAAGAGCCGTTCAAATTATGTAAGTATTATTTTAATCAAGTATTTAAACACATAATAAAAGGTTTATAACTTTATATACACCATTCTAGTTTAAATTTTGATAAATATTAATGCATATTCTAAAATAACGGATAGGTAAATAAGTTAATTACTTAAGATATATTATCTTTTTTAATTACGTGTGTTTGATTATGTCTTAAATTTTTCTCTCTATATTTAGAAAGTCTGATTTAAGAAATCATTATCCTAATAAATTTAGGAAAGGAAAAAATATATTATTCTCGTAGATTGGAAAAACTTGTCTATATATAAGAATTGTAATTAGGGAATCATAAAAGAATTATACACATCTTCTCTTTCGTGGTAAAAAAAAATCTGTATACTTCCTTTTCTCTATTTTTTTTTTGTGTGGGATTATATACTAGTTAACCGTACGATCTAATATTCATTCGCTTCAACGAGTCATAAAATTTCAGATATATTTTAATTATTTTTCTTAAAAGTTTACTGACACGTCAACTCTTCATCAACCACTACAATCATACCATTTTTTTTTATTTTTTTTCTCTTATCCCTTTTTCTTCTCTTTTACACTTATTTAAACCGACTATGCTTAACGCTAACATCTTCCTATTCCACATTCTCTTATTCTATTCTCTTCCCCTGTTTTTTCATATTGTTGACCTTTATATGAACAATTATTATTCTTCTTTATAATATATCATTACTCCCAAAATAGTCTCATTCATATTTGGTTTGCCGTATTTGATCCGGTCTCGTTGAATAATTCAATTAATTCATAATCTATTTAAACATCCTCTTCTCTCGGTTTCCTTACTATCACGTTAAAATTCAATTGTTCTTCGAAAAATATCTGCGTAATTTGAAAGAGGAAAAATTAAAAAATTCAATGGCGACTGCTATGGGAATGATGAGGAATGTTGGGAGTTATGAGTCTGCGTCTGCTTCATGGATTCGTTTGAAGAATTGCGCGAACAAAAAGACGAAGAGGGGTGAGAATATTAAATTTGGGGTTACTTGTGTTTATTCACCTTCTGTGACTGATCCTTATAAGACCTTGAGGATTCAACCTGATGCTTCTGAATCTGAAGTCAGAAAGGCTTTTCGACAGCTCGCTCTTCAGGTATAATTTTTTCTCTCTTCTGTTATAAGAACAGTTACTCGGTAGCTTGTGTTGGTACGAGGGAGCAGGTATCTCTTGAAATTTTAGGGAGGAGGAAGGGGAAACAGGGGGGATTATACCGCAATGTAAAATTGAATTCTCACTAAACAAAATGAAAGTTTAGGTAGTCAATCAATTGAGATTTTCGGAATGTTTTGATCCTGCTATTTTAGTTTTTGTTGAGGCTCAACATTGTTAATTAACAAATTATTGTTTGATTGAATTTCAGTATCACCCGGATGTATGCAGAGGAAGTAATTGCGGTATCCAATTCCACCAAATCAATGATGCATACGATGTAAGTTTATTACTGAAATTGACATTTTTGTTTAGTTTTTTTTTTACTAATTTATTTATTTCGTTGTTTTATAGTAGTTTATAAAATTGTGGATGATATGTTGGGTTTAGCTTTAATTTTTAATTTAAATAAAAGAAGTTTTGTGAATTAAGCAGAGAATATAGGAACCAAATTGAGGAAGATAATGGTTGGATTCTTGATTGTGAGATTTGTATTTTATAATACTCTTCCTAATCTATCCTTATAATAATTACTCCCTCCGTCCCATTTTATATGATGTACTTTGATTTGGCACAAACTTTAAGAAAAATGGAAAGACTTTTAAAACTTGTGGTCCAAAATGAATGATAGAAATTTGTGTGGTTGTAAATCATTTCATTAAGGGTAAAAAAGACATTTTATAGGCAAATTGTTACTTAAAATAGAAATGTGTCATTCTTTTTGGGACTGACTAAAAAGGAAAGTAAGTCATATAAATTGGGACAGAGGGAGTACTTTTCAAAAACATATTGTTGTCAACAGTAATTAGATTTACTCATTTTATGTCATAACTTATTAATTACTGCGTATGTCTAATGTTTATAGTACGTATTAGATAAAAGTTATGGGATCTATAGATACTCTTCTATGGAGTATATTAATTATATTCAATTATTAATTATAAGCCCAACTAATTGGAATTTTTAATTAATTCAAATTAATAGTAAATCATAAAAGTATTATCCAAATAGATTAGGTTCGAGTAAAATAGTAATTCTTAAAACACTTGATTTAGGATAACAATTGAGTTAGATTTAGCAATGTTTTGTTAAATTAAATCAACTCTAATGGTGAACACACTTAATTACTCTAAATCGAGGAAAAGTGGGCTTTCATTTACTCCACTAGATGAGCTTCAGGGGATTATAAAACTTTATTCAATAAACAAATGCTTTAAGTAGGTATCAATCAATTCATACTTGGATTATTTAATCTTGTAGGGAACCTGTGAACATTTTTTACGCAAAAAGTCCTTTTCACTTTCGTTTGAAACTTGAGAGGTGCCAATTACGTTATCTAATAATAAGTCACTATCCCATTTTCAATTATTAGAGTATTACGTACTAGAACTTGTTTGTAGGTCCCTTATTTCAATTATTTTGGAATCATGCTTGGTAATGGGTTATTTGATCTCGTTATATAGTTTTGGACATTTCAAATGTTATGGACTAACGTTTCAGATTGAATTAGTTTTGGAATCCATTTTTCTTATCATAGAGTCAGAGTTAGATCCGTCCATATTCATGATTTATCTGATGATGTGCCCCATCTTATAATGTCCGCGCCCCAATTCTAGGCGTGTGAGAGTGTATGAGTTCCCATATCCAATTTTGGCCAATTTTTACCTCATGAATTTCATTTACTTATCAGTTTAGCTCTGTTCTGATGTGTGATTTTTGATGCAGACTGTGATGAGTAACTTGAGAGGTGAAACAAAGAGTGCAGAAATGGAGATTTACGAAGAATATGACGATGATGATGAATCCATGAGAGGAGTGAATGATCCAGATTATGATATGTGGGAAGAATGGATGGGATGGGAAGGAGCAGGCATTCGGGATTATTCTTCTCACATCAATCCTTATATATAAATTTTTTAATAAACGTGGTGTCTGGATCAGCTCACGTGCCCGTTTTATGTATTATCTTTATCTGGATCACAATGTTTCTGTCAAATACCCCAAAACCCATCCATCTTCTTCAAACTCAAAGATGGTTCGAGGTTTCTGTATATACTCAAAGGAGGGAGTTGTATGTTTTGTACATAGATGGAAGTTGTTCCTCCTCTGTATTTATCAATTCTAATCATGCAATGATATCAATGTGAAGTACTTATATTACTGGAAAATATTATTATATAGTTCAGATTCCTAAAATAATTATGAAGATTATAGCTTTGACAACTTTTAATTGCTCAATGTTTCTCTATCTAATTGGATATAGGTTGATGTTTTGTTGTTATTATTATTACGGAAAAGGCTCAAAAATACCCCTAAACTATCCGAAATAGCTCACATTTACCCTTAAACTATATTCTGGCTCGAAATTACCTTTCCCGTCAAAGTATTGGGTCACACTTACCCTTCTAATTAACAGAAGTATGTTAAGTGCCACATGGATGCCACATAAGCGTCAAACATTTCCCACTTCCACGTAGACTAATAAGATCCCTAGTTTCTAATTCACCAATTTCACCCATTTCCCCTCATTTCTCTTAAGATACATTTCTCCTAATTTTCCCCTCATTTCTCCATTTCCCTTAGAAACAATTTCACCCCTCATTTCTCCATTTCCCTTAGGAGTAATTAACAATTGTCTAAGTGATGTTTTAAAATATATACTAATATAAAGTTGAATGTCTAGCTAGATAGGAAAAATTAATTTATGTCTATCAAACACCAAAAAAATGATTTTCATCGACCACATTTTCTGCCTTTTTGCATTCACTCATCATAGGATTAGGGAGGCTGCTGCATGTTGCAGTACCCAATATTAATAGCATTAGATACAGAACCATAGTGAATATGGTATGGAAAATGGAGAAATGAGGGGAAAATTAGGGAAAATGGGTGAAATGTATCTTAAGAGAAATGAGGTGAAATGGGTGAATTAGAAATTAGGGATCTTATTAGTCTACGTGGAAGTGGAAATGTTTGACGCTTATGTGGCGTCCACGTGGCATCCAGATGGCACTTAACATACTTCTGTTAACTAGAAGGGTAAGTGTGACCCAATACTTTGACGGAAAGGGTAGTTTTGAGCCAGAATATAGTTTAACGGTAAATGTGAGCTATTTCAGATAGTTTAGGGGTATTTTTGAGCCTTTTCCGTTATTATTATTCTTCATGATTTGGAGGGACAAAAAGCTTAATCTCAGTGGATCGTGACAGCAAGATCACTCTATCACTTACAATATCCCGTCGCATAATAAAGTAGTTCGATATGAATTGAATATAATAAGTTGAAATTCAAAAGGTTCAATTTGTAATCAAATTAAAATCTTGACATTTAAACTACTCAAATTGGTGGATTTAGTCAATTTTAGACAAATAAAGTCAAATTGAATCAATAAATGAGCATAATAACTTGTACAAAACATATTTCGTTGAATTAGGACGATTAATGGTCTAATATCATCTCAAGTTTGAATAAATTAGACAAATTTTACTTTTGAATTAATTAGTCTAATAAATGTAGAAATGAATAATTAATTTTCATTTAATCTTCAAATGATAATTATTTTAGATCAATTAGATTTAATAAGCACGATAATTAAAATGAACAGATCGAAGCAAGTTCTGAAGTCTCTTTCTGAGTGAAGCAAAGCCGGTGGGGCTGATGGGTGATGACTGATGACTGATGCTGGGATCAGGGATGTACATGTATTTAACTTTATTTATTGCTGATGAAGACATTATAGTTGTCAGGCAAAAGTACTCATTATTTCCCTAACTTAGAAGCTTTTTATACGGTGTACACCTAAACTAAATTTCATTTTAATTACTCCTCCGAACTTGTTTATTCTTCCGTTGCGTACATCTTTTTTGTCCACCTGGGGTAGAAATTGACAACACACTCTACTAGACGCGTGAGGAAGTGATTTTTTGCCACATCACAAAGCTACAACGGTAAAAAAACGTAAAATCTCCATTTTTTAAAAAATATTTGGCATATTTTAAACGAAAAATAGGGTAAAATGTAAAATGAAAAGTAAAGGAAACAAAGATTAACACTTACTTGGTAAGAATTTCAGACAAATTTGAAATTTAATCGACCAACTTCACGTCTAGAAAAACCCAAATCCAGAAGGAGTTCCGCGAAATCAGCCCTTATTCAAAAATAACTTTTAAACAATGAATTTTAAATTTAAGAAATTTATTTTTTGCAATATTAATTTATCTAGGTGGCTATTATTTATCCAGGTGAAATTTCACATCACCACATTTGCCAACTGTCGCGCGCGTGTAGTCACAATAGCTGCAGATGGACGAAGAAGGTGTACGCGACGGAGGAATAAACAAATTTGGGAGTAATTAAAACAGAATTTAGTTTAGGTGTACACCGTATAAAAAGCTTCAAGTTGAGGGGGGTTAATGAGTATTTTGCCTAGTTGTCACTTTCAGCCCAAAAAATACACATTAAATTGCAACGAACAATTATTGATTGATTTAATTGACAAACATCATTTATGATCTTTGGGACTGGGATGCCTGAATCATGCCGTTTTGGTTGTCATAGAAGAAGCACCGTGGCAGCACAAACAAAAAACCGGAGGTTAAAAGTGATAAATAAAAATAAAAATAAGGGACTTTATATATTTATTTCATCAGATCATTATATTAGTAAAAGAAAGACAAAGACAATGAACAATAAAAAAAGGAAATTTAAATTATGACCTAGCTGTCAATTATTTAAAAATCAAAATTCAAAGCTCAATAAATATAAAATTTATACTTTTTATCGATTTATATTTTGATGATAGTTTTACTCGGACACTTATATTGGTACAAGTGATATACATAGTATAATATTTAATTTAGGTGCAATCTAATAAAAAAAACCACAATTATCTTTAAAAATATATATATGATACCTATAAATTTATAATGTTTATGTCAATTTCGTGTTAATTAAGCAGCACGAATCCAGCCTAAATAAATAAAAATTTCTGAAAGTTAGATGTAAAAGGAATAATATTCAGCCACATATAAATAAATAAAAAAAACAGAAGATATAGAGGAGTAAGAAATGTACAATTTAACTTTTAAGAATTTTTTTTTAGATTTTCTGCAAATTACGTAAATTAGTACTATTACTCTACTCCTTAGGGCTGAGAAGAAATCCGTACACTCATTGCTCGATACTAGTATATCAGCTTTGGTCGGGTGCCTGACTTCTACGTTTTTCCCGGTCGGCGATTTTCCGGCGTCGCACGTGGCGGCGGAGCTACAGTGGCAGCTCTGACGGAAACCCTAACGTATAGTATAATCGGGTCGAAAATTGGACTGATTTTAGGCTGCAGTATCAAATGAGGGCCCGGTTGATTGGATGACCACCGCTCTCCCGATCTACAGGTAAAGGTTTCCTCCTATTTTCATTTTCGTTGATGATTTACAATAAGCTTCAATTCAATTGCTCAAGCGTATTTTTTCATGTTAGTTAGTTTCAAAGAAAATGTTTTTCTGTGGAAAATACTTTCCGTTTTAATTCAAATGTTTTATTTAGGAAATCAATTTCTGGTGTTGGATTGGGTATTGAAGTAGCTGACATGTAGTAATTGTACCGGTGTAGGACATGGTATGAGAAAAATATTTTCTTGATAACTTTTTGAGTTTTGATTAAAACAAGTAAGATTGAGTAAGAGTTGGACCTTGGACGTTTGTAGATTGAGTAAAAATGGTATCTACTTAAGTAAAGAAGTCATTAGAATACATTTTCACATAGATTGCAAACAGTTCTAGGGAACATTCTAATTCATTCTTGATGTCATTTAACATATCTTTCAGAGTATCTTACAACTTATTTCACGTACACTGATTTGGAATGCCGTTAAAACCAAAAACTAATCTAGTCACGAGGTATTGTGTTGTGTTATAGAACTTGATAAGGTAACATATTTATTATCCATCTGCCAAGATTCAACTTATTAGAGACTGGGCTGGACACATAGGTAAAAGCAAAATGATATTCGATACTTTCGAGGAAGCTTCTGAAGCTGAATGTAGACCAACTGTGTTTTTAAATACATTTGATGATGTGTATAGAGTTAGTATTGAGGTCTAGTAGGCAACTTCAGCCATTGAAGCTTCATGTAAGTAAAGGCTGGCATAATGGACCTATTTATCTAACTACATGGCCTAACAAACTCGATTAAACTTAAAGACGGAGTCAGTTGAGAATTATTGCTGGGGATGGAGGTTTCTTTCACAGTTATTAGATTGGGTCTTCCAGTTCTTTCTTCTTGAAGCTCATTAACTTCTTCATTTGTTCCAGATTCTAAAATCTTCATTGATGGCTGAAATAAAAGAACGCTTGCTTCCACCAAAACCTGCATCAGCAGCAAATCTTAGAGAAGTATCTTATAGGCCGCCTACCTCTGGGCGTCAACCTTTTCAAGGTATAGATGTCTTGGGCCTTAAGAAGCGAGGTCAAGGTCTTCGATCATGGATTCGGGTTGATACATCTGGCAATTCCCAGGTCATTGAGGTTGACAAGTTCACTATGATGCGTCGTTGCGATCTTCCAGCCCGTGATCTACGTCTATTAGATCCATTGTTTGTTTACCCATCAACAATCCTTGGCAGGGAGAAGGCAATTGTTGTAAATCTTGAGCAGATTCGATGTATCATTACAGCTGATGAGGTTCTCCTATTAAATTCTCTCGACAGCTATGTCCTGCAGTATGTTGTGGAGCTGCAGCGGCGGTTGCAAGCTGCAGGAGCAGGTGAGGTTTGGCAGTCAGAAGGTGAGTTGAGCAGAAGAAGAGGAGGCAGGAATATTGAAAATATGTTTGGCAATCCATCACCGGATTATTTGCCCTTTGAATTCCGTGCTCTTGAAGTTGCACTGGAGGCAGCTTGTACTTTTCTTGATTCTCAGGTATGTAGCAGAAAACACCATCTTGGGGACTTTGTTTTCATTTACATAAGAGTACGAGTATATCTGTATATGGTACAAGTTTGGCAATAAAAATCTGGTAAGAACTTATGTCTGAGTAGCCTTAAGTTACATTTCACCTGTTGATATAGATATGCCTTAATGCAATACTATGCAAAGTCAAAGGGTGCCGATAGCATTGGTTGCTTTGGGAAGAGAAAGTTATAGAGATAGTTCTTCCAATTTTCCAAGGTAATAGCTTGAGTTTCTTTTTATTTTCATATCTGAGAAATCCTCGAGGGCCAGTGGTGGTGCATGGTTTGAAACTCGATGGATAATGGGGCTTCTTCTCTACCCTTCCCCACTCAAATATCAGGCAAACCTACGGCAGGATTCGAACTCATGATGTGCAACCTAACTGACACATCACACGCCGCACTCTTACCATTAGACCAAATCCCGGGGTCCAGGAAATAGTTGAGTTACCGCTCAACATACTTAATAACCCTATATTCTTGCCTTCCACACACGTTATCTCATGCTGATTCGAAGCTTAAATATCATTTTAAATGTTGGAAGTATCTGACTGGACTAATATCTGAACTTAAGTTATAAAAGAGTTGCAGAGTGGTTAGGCTGCTCAATTTCTTTTGGTTGCCTCTCTGATGTTTGATGCTCTTGGGGAAATGGAGATGATGGTAAGTTGACCTCGACAGAGCGCCGAGCTCAAACCAAAAACCCCTCCTTTTTATCACAAGGAGAAGAAAGAACATAATGGTTAACTAGTCATCAACAGGAGGTCATAAAAAAAAACTAGTTAATAGGAGAAAGCTCTGTAGCTTGGATGCCTAATAGAAGTTGGGAATCAATATATTCACTTGGTCTATTCTGAAACTCTGAATTGGTATATAAATATGTGACAAAAGTTAGTAACCACTTCACAGATACTTGTGTGAGCATTAGAGCATCATTTTTAGATTTGCAGAAGAACTACGTTTTAAAAACTAAATAAATATGTTGCAGTTATTATATCTTGTTTTGTTTTGTGTGTTTTCATATGATTGTCTTAGTTTCATTTTTTTTATTATAGTTTGTTTTAGTTGCTCATTTTGGACAAAAAACAGAGGTGGTGAAATAAAATGGGCAGTAGAAGCTAAGATGCAATTTGGTGAATTAACAAGTCTGAAAAGATAGTTGTTGGTCTTGAAGTTTGTGTTGTTGAATATGGCCCACTTCTCATTATTTCAACTTTCATATAGGATAGATGCATTGGGTACTAACATCTCTTCCTGAGAGTCCAAAATCACATCAGTCATAAAATAGGATGGGAGGAGTAATTGGTAAAGAGGCATATTGGCAGGTCACGATCCAGACAAAAATTGATTTGTTATTACTGACAAGCTGTTGACTGAACCTTATCAAATAAAAGACAAGCAGTTGACTTAATTAGCTGTCGCTCAATTATCCAGAACATCTTTAGAAAATACCATCCCTGTAGGAAAGCAGCATCATAAACGTCTGTCTTTCTTGATTTTGCACTCATGGAGAAGATAGTTCTATTTCATGACTATTGATGTTGGTATTATGATCTCTCTTTGTTGCAGCTGTTTATCTCGATCTGCAAGTTGTGTAGTTCTAATTTGAATTTTTTGTGGTTTGAGTTTTTCCAATACTTCCTCTGAAGGATCAAGTAGTACTGTAATTTCAGAAAGCCATTTATTTAATGGAATTTAGCAGAGAAAGGTTCACAGCGAAAAATGATCCAAAACAGTGTCAGTCCAAAGAAGAGCAGTGAGAGATATTCTCAATTATGGCTCATTGATCTCTTTGGTCATATTTGTATGTGTGGGAGGTACTCCGTCGTACTACACAGAGATTGATAAAGAGAGCAGGGCAAAGAGAATTTTTGTTGGTTGACCTTAACCTTGAAAACTGCCATGACTATCCATGTGATGAAATGCATGATGCAAGGATCCTTACTTGACATAGTAAACTTCTAGACAGCCCTTATGATTGAACTTGTATCTATGGCCAAAAAATACTAGTTGACACTAGATATCAAGAGATAATAGAAACAAGTTTTGTGGATTTCATAGTTTGCACATGTAAATGTTGCTACAAAGAGCTTGAACTTATTTCGAAGAGAAAGAAGGATCTTACAAGCAAAATGTAATTAGAACTCATTTTGGAACAAATAACTCAGTTTCTTGAATACTCTTCAACAAAATGCAAAATCCATATTGCAAGAACACTGGTACTGACTTGAGCACCAAAAGAACCACTGAAATGACTAACTGTGAACGAAGTGTGGTGTTACAATTTAATATGTATGGTCATGACCTAGAACAAGTTGAATAAACAATTGTAACAAGTATTCTACAATAGGATATTCATAAGGTGGATAATTTTCTGGATAGTTCTGTATTATTTGGTTGGCGTCAACCCAAGATTTTGATTTTGTTTTCTTTCCAAATGATCAGGCAGCAGAACTAGAGATTGAAGCATACCCATTGTTGGATGAACTTACATCTAAAATTAGTACCTTGAATTTGGAACGAGTTCGTAGATTGAAAAGCAGGCTTGTTGCTTTGACTCGTAGAGTTCAGAAGGTATCTTAACTACTTATTGTTTTTTTTTGGAATTTCCAAGCACAAGTTACTGATTATATTATCTTAACTTCTCACCATCTGTAATCTAGGTTAGAGATGAGATAGAGCAGCTTATGGATGATGATGGGGACATGGCTGAGATGTATCTCACTGAGAAGAAAAGGCGGATGGAATTGTCTTGCTATGGAGATCAATCATTGCTTGGCTACCGGTCAACAGATGGTGCGTTGTCTTTGTCTGCTCCAGTTTCCCCTGTTTCTTCACCCCCTGAGAGCAGGAGACTTGAAAAAAGCTTGAGCATAGCAAGAAGCAGGCATGAAAGCATGAGAAGTTCGGAAAGTGGCACTGAAACTCAGAGTATAGAAGAACTGGAGATGCTCTTGGAGGCTTATTTTGTTGTCATTGACAGCACCCTCAACAAGTTGACATCGGTATCTTCTACAGTCTAATTGTGCATCCTTTCATCTTGTATTCCTTTTCTTAATCAAGCTTACGTTTTTCTGATACAGTTGAAGGAGTATATTGATGATACCGAAGATTTCATCAACATTCAACTGGTATGCATCATACATTCAAGTTGGTTTCAAATGGATTTTACTTTGCATTAAACCCTTGACTTGTTAAAACATGGAAGTTGTAAGATTAGACTAGTTAAAACACAGTTTATAATAATTTGATTGTTTTGTTTTCATGTATCATGGAGAATTCTTGTTACAGTAATTGTGTACATGTCATATTAACTTGATTGACGATATATTATTTGCAGGATAATGTCCGGAATCAGCTTATTCAATTTGAGTTGCTACTTACAACTGCAACCTTTGTGGTTGCCATCTTTGGGGTTGTGGCAGGCATTTTTGGGATGAATTTTGAAATACCCATGTTTAATGAACCAACTGCATTTAAATGGGTCTTAATAATTACAGGTGTAACTGGAGCAGTGATATTCTTTGCATTTTTATGGTTCTTCAAATATAGAAGATTGATGCCACTGTAGATGCTCGAGAACACAGCCAATTGAGAATACACCCAGTGCAAGTAAAGAGGACTGCCTGCTGGTGATATTCGAAGCCATTTGACGGTGGATCCTATTTATGGAATAAATACACGAGCCTACGAGAAATAAGTGTTTCAGAGAAGACCAGTATCTGTCGATGCTATGTACCAGAAAAGCTGATGGATCTACTGAATTCTGTGGTATCCACACCACTAGCCTTATAGCCTAATAGTAGCTTCAAAGTTGTAGTACATCAGTCATTTATATTAGCATTGTATTCTTGGAGTTCAAAAGAATGAAAATGGGCCATTCTTGTAAAAGCAACCAGCTTGAAAATGCCAAAAACTACGAAAAGTGACTTTGATCTGCATTCGAACTGTTTCAGTGTCAATAAAATGAACATGAAGAGGAAAGAAAAATACACAATTGAAGTGGCTTGTTTCTCAACAAAATGATGTGCCCATATTAGCACCCTTTCTCTGTTATATTTTTCTCAAAATCAAGCATACCTTTTTTTACATGATTCGTAAATCGTAGGGCATGATCCAAAGTTAATCTTTGATAATCGAGATTCTAAACCAAATAAAAGATCTTCAAACTTTGAGTAATGCCAGCAACAATTATATTTCCTACCAAAGATTTTTTCATATTTAAGATTTGAACTCGAGACCTTTAGTTGAGGGAGAAGTTGTCCTGTTCATTGCACACAAGTAAAAGTGAATGAACGTGAGGTAGTACTAAATAGAAGATTTTCTTAAGTTTATTTTTGAGTAACCAACATGAGTTGTGGTGCACTGGTAGGACTTAGGAGTGCTTCAACCTTAATCATCAGAGATCTCGGGTTCGAGCTCTGGGTATAGAGAAAATTCTGTTGGGAGCGCCACCCCGAATGTGCCTTGCAATGCACGATCCGGATTTAGTCGGAGCTCCAATGTGTGCTTCCGGACATCGGGTGGAAACAAAAACAAAATAAAATAAAATTGAGTAGAATAAAAATATTTGCAATAAAAGACCTTATCACCAAATCCAACGTTGGTTATATTTCCCTCCACTATCCACCACAACAGCAGCTAACCAACCAACCATTGCCATGGCCGTACTAACCACAGCCTTACAGTTACAGTCACTCCCTTCTTCCTTCCCTCTTCCTCGCTCTCCCTTTATCTCTTTTTCCTTTTCCCTTTCCCCCATTTGCCCACTGCCCCACTCTCCCAAAACCTCCGGAAGATCATCACTACTCTCCTTGAAGGGAATTCAGTGCATCAAGAATGAAGTGGGAGCTGACCCAAAAAAAGGCGTCAGTGTTTACAAGCCTAAATCATACCAAGTCCTTGTTTCTGATGCCGCAAATTCTCTTTTTTATGCCCTAAATGACGGAAAGACCAGACTCGAAATTGACTTCCCGTAATTCTCCCATCTCATTCTTCACTACTACTGATTAATGGTTGTGTGGGTGTTTTCAAGATTTCTATTTGACTGTTTTAGCCCTCCTGATAATACTTGTGCTATAGTTGTTTCATAAATTTCTGCTTGTTACTTTCAAGAAATTCTCATAATTGTGTATTGGAATGAAATTGGGTCTGCTACTTTGGGATTGAGGTGTAGTAAAAGTAGTTGCTTTCAAGAATTAGTCGTGTATTTTCTGCTGCACGGTTTCCTTATTTGTGATTCTTTACTTGTTACTATGTAGCAACTAGGAAAGTTGAAATTATTCCAACTCTAAATCACCCAAATGGAACAAAGTTGAAATCTTTTGCATCAAAACACTGTCAAGGCAGTGGGGGATCAGCTCAAATTTAAGTGGTGGGCTGGACTTGTAATCACTTTTTATATTAAAAAAAAGTGTCCAAAACAGCACCTTCCTCCCACCAGGGAGGTGTCCCAGCATAAGGACATAATGTTAGAAGTATAATTTGTGGATTACATTTTTGTACATATGAATAGGTGACCTAGATTCTGTTGCAATTCCTAATTGTTGTTTATTTGATAACTTTTTCAACTGATGAGTATGGTTCCTGTTATAGAAAATGACAAAAAGTAAAGGAAGTTCAGTGTTTATATTTTGTTTTCATTAAAGCTGAAATATATGCTAAAAGTGATGAACACTTACCATAATCTAATCTAAAGTTTCATTTTTAAATCAGTTACAGATCATGGCGCCATCATATTTTAGATTGACGACTTAGGGTGTTAAGTTATATTTAATTTGCTCTGAAAATATTCAGCTGAATGTATCCTCTATTGGAAAATCCGTTATGTCCTTCTGTATTTGAACAGATCCGTACTGTATTCCGGGATATGTTTGTATGATGTCATTTAAAATGAGTTCCTTCTCCCAAAGAGTAAGTCAGGTCGTGTTCCAAATCAGAACACTTCAAGGTCTTTCAGGTTGTTGTCAGCTGTGTATTAACTTTTGACGTTGAATTGTCAATACATTTGTGAAGTTTGATAGGAATATAACCTTTTTGATTACATGCTTATTATTTCAATAATAAGTTTGTCATAGCTTCTTTCCTGACAACGTTTCCTGTTTGTTTCAATGCTCCATTGGTTTACATCTTCAGGCCCTTGCCCACCAGCATTTCTTCTTATAAGGTATCATTTTAACTTGTCATAAATTTTGATATTTTAAGTACCTTGCTGATGACATCATATTGTTGTCGGAAGTCATTCTATTTTTCTGGATAACTATCATCTCTCATATTTTGCATATTTCTAATTATGTGACCTTGCTATGAGCTCATCTCTCAAATTCCTGAAAATGTGAAGGGGTCTTCGGATGAGTTCAGTGATGCCAATATCCAACTTGTACTAGCTGTTGTTAAGAAGCTTCAGGAAAAGATGGAAACTAGAGCTTGTGTGGTGAGAAGAAACTTTGTCATTCTTTCTTTGTACAAGCTATGATTCACTGATATGCACAGAAGCAAATCTGACAAGATCCCTCAATTTGTAGGTGTTTCCTGACAAACCAGAAAAGCGTAGGGCCAGCGATCTTTTCAAAGCAGCTCTTGACTCGGTACTGTTAACTCATTGTAGATTTCAATTTTCATTTCTGATGCTGTGAACCATAACATTTTGTTCTAGTAGGGAATGCCTTCTGTGTAAGTCGGGTGCTCTCATCAGTTGGTTTGTCTTATCTAAACCTCTCCTTGAAATTAGAGATGAATGATTAACTTTGAAAAAACATTTTAGATGTTCATGATATAGTTCGATTCATCTTCTTTTTCTTTTTGCATTTTGGAGTTGCGTTCTTCCTGTCGTTTCCTCATTCTCGCAAAAATCTCATTGAAATTATCATGCTTTCACTCTTTCAGATAGATGGCATTACCATTGGATCCTTGGATGATATTCCTGGGGGCGCTGTGACCTCATTCTTCAGATCTATAAGGAATACACTGGACTTCGATTTTGAGGATGAGAATGAAGGTTAATTTCACAATCTAACTGTTCTTATGTTTCCAACTCCTTCATCAACTTAGCCACTGTTGCACAATAACCTAGTTCTCTTAAGCTGTGACAATAAATAGATCCATTTTGGTTTCCACATAAGCTTCCTTTCTTGTTCTTTTCCGGGAGAGGAGAGGGGAAGGGTGATGCAACATTCTTAGAATCTTGTCAAGTGTTTTAAGGATTTTAAGTCATTATGATACAAATTAGAAAGTCTACAAATGCTAGGTTACTGTGTTGCATTTAACTTCAAAAGAACTCAAGAACATCAACAGATTAACATGAGTACATGCGTCTTGCACTGATGCTACCTAATCCTGTCTCAAAATCAGCTGGACCCTTTCTCCTTTAGCATTTGCAGTATTTCCCAACCAGTTTGTTTTAGTCATTGAAAGTATTCATGTAGGAAATCTTCTTTGGATAAAGTTATGCAGGTATTATGTAGGAAGAAAACAAAAATCTTAACCAAACATTATATATGCTATGCTAAGTTTTATACGGAGATTAAGTCTCTTTAAAACATCAACCAAACAATGTAATAAATTATGCAGAATTTTATACATGGTTAGATTACTCCCGAGACACCAACCAAACGGGCCATTAGGATTAAAGTGGATCTAGCTGTTTTTTCTTTTTTACATCCATTGTAATTTTTTTGAAGCTTTTAAAGCAATTGATGGTTCCTTTCTCTTGTTTCATTAACACCTAGACCATTTACAAGGGCATAGTTACTCAAAGCTCAAAGGAATAGCTTGGTTCCGGGTTATTGCAATGGTCATCAATTTTTTACCTATGCTATGTGTACTAAACCTATAAAGCTTCATGCATCTTTATTGTTTCAGGTCGTTGGAAGTCTGACCAGCCTCCTACACTATATATATTTATCAACTGCAGCACTCGTGACCTTTCGTACATTGAGAAGTATGTGGTAAGATCTGTTGGTATTAGAAAGTCATGTTATCTAATTTTCACTTCCAAATTTGCAAGAAATTGTCTCCAATAAAAATCAAACTTACTAGTGTACCAATGTGTGATCATCCTTATTTCAAATGTATCATTTGTTCTGGGACATGTTTCCTTTCCTCTTACGCGTAGTCTACCTTAAAGTTGCTTTGAACACCCTTTTAGTGTTCATTTTTATTTGTTTATTCCACTGTACTTTTAAATAAATGTTTCTTCTCTGTATTTATTCAAGGGTTGATGATATTGACATCCATTGCATTGACAATGTACAGGGTAAATTTGCTACGTCAACCCCGAGTCTCCTTTTCAATCTCGAACTTGACACCTTGCGGTAATAAATAGTGTTCCCCGTCTTTGATGGATATTTTTCTGATTAATATATGTTATGGTTAGTTCCTCGATGATATTCTGATTAACAATAAATTTATTCAAAATTGCAGTGCTGACCTGGGTATTATAGGCTTTCCACCAAGGGAATTGCATTATCAATTTCTTTCTCAATTCACCCCCGTCTTTTATATTCGAACAAGAGAGTACTCAAAGGTGACAATTTTGTGATCTTGGTTTTATGTTCATCTATCTTATATCGACCTTGTAAGTTTGTAATGCATATTTTTTTCTCATGGAAGACAGTTGCAGTGGAACCTTATATAGTGAACTACAATGGAGCTCTCTTCCGTCAATATCCTGGTAAGTTTTCATTCTTGTGGTTATACGCTTATTTAGGGATTCTGTTACTTCTGTTTTATTATTTCCCTATATTTATGGACTTCCTCTTCTTGTTTTTCAATTGAATTTCCTTCTTTCTGATATCAAAATATGAGTGCAGATTATTTTCTTGGTGTTCACTCCAGTAGAACAATAGTTGAACAGAAATTTGAGGATAGAGTATACTAGTTGTTTAAGTATATTGAATATATGTGACTTGTAAATATTTCTGACCCTTCTAAGGTTACTATATGCCAAGTCTATATTACGAGTGTAAAATAAATCTGATCCTAGGAACTGTTTTCTCACTTGAAAATGAGGTGAGAGAAGAAAATGTAAATTAGGACGACATACTGTCAAATTAATTTTTTGCTTGTTATAGTTATTCGTGGAACTCCACAATATTAAGAATAACTTCCCTTTTAAGAAAACTTAAATGCTCTAAATGAAACTGAAGTATTTGAAACTAGATATTTAACATCATGTAAGAGTAATAGATGTAACATTTTTTTGTTTCATTAGAAGTGTCTATGTCGTTTCTGATATTCAGGCTTCAGCACAGGTACTTTTGTAAGATTGTGTATGCACTAATATGGAATACCGACAACCTTTAGCTTTGTTTTAATATTGCAGGGCCTTGGCAGGTGATGCTGAAACAGACAGATGGTTCTTTTGTTTGTGTGGCAGAAAGTGCAACTCGCTTCACTCTTAACGAAGTAACTATACATCTGATTCATGCAACTTGTTCTTCTTAATAACTTTTATGGTAAATAAGCTGCCCAAAACATGTTATGGCAGACCAAGGAAGAACTATTGAGAGTCCTCGGACTGCAAGAAGAGAAAGGAAGCTCACTTGAATTTCTCAGAAGAGGATACAAGGTCTCTTTATAGTAATTTTGAAGTTACATAGTGTTTGTGTTTTTCCCATCAACAACTACAGTTTCTTTCATCGAACTAATCTCTTCTCATTGCTTATCCTATGAAGATTAGTAAAATACGCAATAGATTTGAGAATATGTTTGACTGATGCTTAAATGCCTTGCTGTAGACTGCAACCTGGTGGGAGGAAGATGTTGATTTAGAAGCATCCTCTGCATGGCGTAGTTGAACAGAAAATTGCCACAGAAGAAGAGGATGGCGGGTGGGGTGGAGATTTATAACACACTCAGGTGGTGGAGGAACAAGCTACTAAATTACCAAATTTGTTGATCCAGCATTTCCGTCGTAAAAATGCTCTTTGAATTTATTCTACTTTATAGTAACTTGTACTTCAACTAGAAAGAAGGTTGTCTTAAAGAAATGACAAGTCCTTTAAAGTTTGTTGGGGCGTCCCAAGCTATGAAAGAAAGAATTTGTGTTACACTTTATTCTCTTTTAGCTCTCTCATTGTTTAATTCTGTCTCTTCCAAAAGTGTAAAGGTTTTCCAGGGCAAAAAGAGCCTCCATTCTCTTTGTTTCGTTAATTGTTCAACTCATTTGCACTTCTATCCCTATTTTGTGTAGTCTAATTTTTTATTCATCAAAATAAACAACTTTTTTGTAAGGCATAAGTATATTTTCGTATCATAAAATTTCATAATTTATTAAAAAATATATGCCCCACTAAATATAAGTTTGATTAGTAAAGGACAAAAATTAAAGTCATAATACATAAACATGACCCTTAACTTGGCGTGAGTTGGCAACTATGACCTTTAACTTTGGATGTGCACAAGTAAATACTTAAACTTGTATAAAATTGAACAAATGGACACAATCGTCCTACATGGCACCCTACATGGCATCCTATGTGTCTTATGCCATGTAAGACACGTGTGTCTACTTGTGCACACTCTCAAAGTTGGAGGGCATAGTTGTCCGTTGAAGCCAAGTTAAGGGTCATGTTTACGTATTATGCCAAAATTAAAGGTGCAATTTTATGCATGTATGTACATGTCAATTTCTGTTTCCAAGGTGGTGTAATTTCTAGCAAGCCCAACAATATGGTATCAACAGATCGGCCCAAACTTATCAAAATATGCTGCTCCTGCGGACAACATAGACACGTTAGTGTTGTCGTCGAAAGGGATTTTCAGCCCCTTGAGGTTAAAGACACAAATAAAGGAATACTGAGACAGAAAGCGGAACAAAGAGAAATGGGATTATGGGCATGTTTAGCAGTGATATCACCATTTCCATTTTACTACTATCTCTGGACACATCCTCAAAAATGGGTCGATCTCTGTGGAAGTGGACGTGACCCTTGCAAAGTTATGGCTATCGTCTCTCATTTTATAAAGTTGATCCAATTCATCTCACTCTTATCGGTTTCCACATTTTCATGGCCTCCTCCGCTTTATTTTTGGCCCCTTTTCATCTTTGGTCAGTTCCTTAATTTCAGGTCAGACCTCAAGCTTCAAATTTGATCTTCTTTCCTCTTTACTATGTTTTATGGTCATTCGACAATGTAAAGATTGTGTCAATTTGTTAATTTTATGAACATATACCTTGGGATATTGTTGTTTGGTAGAAATTAGATTCTTGAATTTACTAGAATGAAAAATGGCATTTTTAGGATTGGAGTGAAATTGGCATAAATAAAACTGAATATATACAAAGGATTTGATTGTTCCCAAGGCTTTGGCTCAACGAGAAAGATAGTATAGAGCGGGATGTCTCGCAAGCTCACGTGTTGGAATCTTGATGCAGTGGAGAAATGATAGAGGGGTGGACCCATTCTCCATAGAGTTTGAGTTAAATGTAAAAGATTGATATTGCTGACACTAACTAATTTGAAATCGACATGTAATTTGTCGATGAGCTGATTGAAAAATTGGATATCTAGGTTCATGTTAATCCTTGGTAATTTTTAATGCGTGGAGGAAAGGGATGGCGTAGCGTTCCTGCTTGTCATCAATTCACTAGGAGCCAGTTAAATCATTATTTACTGAAGGAAAGCATCTTTGATGGAAGTTCCTCCTGCACTATGGAATCATGCTATCCTCCGATAGACTAGTTTAGATGTTGTCATGGAGATTCAATGCACGCAAATAACAAAGTTGTCATATTGACAATTTGATGAAAAACTAGTGCATAGTTGTGCGAGCAGATCTAGGCAGGGGCAGAGGTAGAAGTCCAGATATGGGTTGTCTCAACTCAAAATTTTTTGCTCAAATGGTGTAGTTATATTAGTAATTCCTTAAATATGTACACACTAAATTTAGGACCAATTATTAGCTATCCAGAACCCATAAAGTTGAAATCTTGGCTGTGGTCTCTGCCTTGAGGGTTAGAGGTTTCAGCTGGAGGATTTCATTTGAACCAATAATCATTGCTTTTATATTTAACGTGTTAAATGGATAGCATGTACATAATGGTGATCACAGGTCCAATATGGACTACCCTATAGTATCTTCCAAAAGTTAATCAGCTGATGTGATCGGGCTGAACTGGAATGATGAAATTTGAAAAAGTTAAGCAATCTGAGATTGCACTGGCTCATCAATCCTCTGAACTGATTCCACAAACCACTTCTCCTCTATAATATGAGTGTTTCTGATCTGGCTGAGAAATGTATATAAACCTCTAAAACCCCCACATAAACAGCACACAGGAATCGTTATCTGCTTGGAATGGGCTATATAGCTTTAGATGCTCTGCCTGCAATTTCAAACAAACGCACTGAAGTAGTGATTCAATGATGCAAACTTTGACGAATCGACCAGTTTATTAATTAATGTCTCTAGAGATATGGGGGAGAATTAATTGATTTGGGCCCATCATTGGGTTACTGATCTTTACCTCCCACCTCAGTACTTTAATGGTCAATTTGTACTCAACTAGACTTTGTTCCAAAAGACTAAAAATCAAGGATAATTTGGTGAAGTCTGGTTGGGATGGGATAGAGAGTAAATATAGATATTTAGCTCTGATTAGAGTTCCGACCAATTGCACCCAAGGGTATGGCCTAGTGATCAATGAAGTGGTTGAGAACCATGAGATCTCTGTTTGAATTCCCTGCGGAAACAAAAAAACACTAGGTGATTCTTTCCATCTGTCCTAGCCACGGTCATCAAAAAAAAAAAAAAAAGACTTCCACCAATCTTACTAAATAATACAGGTTTCCTCTATGAGTTTAAGTTCTGTACTATGAGGTAGTGAACCTCATAATCATTACTCTTCTATAGCCACTTGACCAAAAATATTTACAATCGTTAGCCAAATACGTATATTATACATTAATTCTACACATATGTACATCTGTCGGCTACTTTTTTTTGGTCAGGGGGTATTTAAGTTAGCTTCCCTGTTTAATACATAGATTATTTCTTCTCATAGAAGAGTAATGATTTTGAGGTTCACTGACTAACTTAAAACGTAGTTATTAACTATAGGTTTCTTTGGATCATACATTCATATACTTTGTACAAGCATTAATCTAAAGATTATTTCCACATTCCAACGCAATAGAATTTGGAAGGCTTAAAATAGTAAAATGCCTACGGAAAGATAATTGGAGTCATTTGTCAAAAAGGAAAAAGTTTATTAGAATCACATCTTATTAGGTGTTTTTTCAATACCTTAAGTTGAGTTTAGTTCAGAAACATAGTAGCAACAGAGATTAACCTGATTAAGATCCCCATTGATAACAATTATCGGATAGAGGCTCGCCATTTCAATGACAACTTTCAAATAAGAGATCTGGCATGGCACCAGCATTCGCTTTAGACTTCTGTATGGCACCAGCAGTCACTTTAGATACTCAACTGACTATTTATTACTTCGTTGTTTTGGATATCATGATTCATATATTGAATGAAGCTATGTCTTGGTTCCATCTTACCAAGAGTGACTGCTATGTTAGACGTGCACTCCTATCGCTTGTCCATGTTTTACATTTAGTTCTTTACTCTAGCGGGGCTCGTGGGTGTAATAATTTACAAAACTGCAGGGTGTATCAACTGTTGGGAGAAGCTGGCACTTACTATGGTGTCCGCTTTGGGAAGAATATCCCTTGGGCAACAGAGTTTCCTTTTGGAGTAATAAGAGATCCTCAGTATGTCGGCAGCATTTTGAGTTTGCTAGCTTGCCTCTCTTGGGTTCCTTTCTTGTATATTTTCTTATGGGTATTGGGATATGCATTTATAATACAAGTTGAATCCATGGAAGATCCAGCTACTCGTGCAAACCCGCTTTCTTGAGTCTATAGAAGATACATCTGCCAACTTCAAGGAACTAGTACTGCTTGCTTCTGCATTCTGGAGAAGGAATCCTTTTGATAAAGTTCTTTGTATCAATGGTTTCTTGAGTTCTCGAGTCCTTTTTTAAAATCAGACTCAGCAATATTTTGGACGATTCTGTAAGTTTTTTTTTTTTTTTTAAGAAGCCAGCATAACTTTAGATCCCTATGTCTTTTTTGAATTAAAAAATCCAGGCAATAAAGAGCAATTTTTTTTTGTGTGAATGGTTCTTGAGAACACTGTATGTCTATTTTGACACAGCAAAACTGAATGATTTATCAGCTGTTAATGCAAAATTTTCGAAGTAGTAACCTTCGGGTATGATGTGGAGGTAAAAAAAAATGCAGATATGATGTGATTTATGATTGAAGAGAAAATAAAAGGCAATTTGAATGGTCAATTGCTTGAGTTTCTGTCTGGCCATAGATTTTGAAGTTGAAATTTGAAACTCGAAAATTTGAGTAAGTTAGGTTTGGACATGCATTTTACATGATTTTTTTTTTTGAAGTTTTGTGAGTGGAAGTCCAAGAACCCAAAAACTGACAATATTTGAAGAATCAAATTTCATGGCCAAATAGATATTTGCAGGTAGATTGTCAAAATTTGCTTCTAAAACATAGGGCCAAACACTAGCTAAAAGTCAGCATTTACCGGAAAAAGTAAGAGAAAAATAGAAAGGAAGAATAGTGTTTAAGTAGCTTGAGGACTTAAACATGATTTTGATTTCTTGCCCTTGTTGAGATTTCTTTATCAGTGGTGCAGATAATCAACAAGGTTGGGTCCTTAGACAAACACATGTTAAGACATTGAAGCAATAAGTAGAAGACTTTTAGTTGGAGTGTTGGACCAACTAAGCTGTACTCTTTTATGCTAGTGGATGGAATCACAAAAGACCATCTCATCAGTTGCTTTCAGATAATGATTGTTTTTACCTTAGTTGCTCGGACTCTCCAAAAATGTTGCCGCATCTTTTGAAGGATCCAACACAGGCCTGATGACATTTTTGAAGAGTCCGAGCAACATAGGTTTTTACTATAGCAGATTACTTTATAATTGTTTTAATTCTTGCATGTAGCTTAAATTTGATGCCACAAAAGAGTTGCATAAAGTCAGTGAACAGAACAATAAGTTGTATATTTCATAATCTCATTTCAGTATTCTACAAAGTTGTCAAATTCAACAACTTAAATGTTTCAAGGACAATTCAGTCTCAATCTAGCCAACTCAGAGCAAGTCCATTCTGCAGGGGACCCAATATGGCTGCTGTTGAAAATTTCTCACAGTCCAGCAAGATCCCATTCTCACGTGCACTTCCAAGTCCAACTTTGCGGTCCAAATATTACTAACTTTTCCTGTATTTGCATTTGGACAATAATTTGTGTTTCCTTTTTCCTCCTAAGAACTTTTCATATGAGTCAAGTTGGAAAATATTGAACAATTGTCTATACAAAGTAGTTGACTGCTCTACTGGACTTTTGTTTACCATCTCCCTGTCTGATTATTATGTTGGAGGATTTTTCCTGATATGGCGGCTGCAAGTGCTGCTTTGAAACTTGGATCTTTGGTCAATGAAGTAGCCATTTGCTCTATCAAGAACTGTTGAAACTCTGGCCTATTTTGATATTCACCTCCTGTTGTTGTTGTTGTTCTAATGCTATTGGCACCAATAGGACTAGTAGTACTGTGATTCATCTTCATATCGCGTTTTTCTATTGTTTTCGGTGCAGTAAGATCGAGAGTAATGGTTGGTCCTGAGGAATTGAGAGTTGTAGAACAAGGTACTGAAGTAGTAGTACCGGCGATAGTTGTCACATTTAATCGGCTGGCAGTGGAAGTATTAGTACTTGCACCTAATTCTGGTTTTGAGGTTTGTGGATGGTTATGTTCTCCTTCATATGTTGCTACCACAATAGACTGATCTTCTATGCTTCTCTGAACCTGTCAAAAATGCCAAATGCACTATTAGAATATGCGCGCAAACTGACTTGAACACGAACATGGCAAATTCATTCTTTTCTATGATTGTCAACACTCATAAATTAGGGTTTTAATTTACCTTCTTCTTGACAGGGCAACCAGGTGCAAATGAGCATCTGAAGTAAGCTCTTGGACAAGGGTTGTCTCTGGTTACTTTCTGACCATACTTTCTCCACTGATAACCATCCTTTACAATCTGCAAATAAGTTCACAGACATAATTAGTCATATGCTCTCACTAACAGCTTAAACTTTTACCTGAGATACAAATAACTCTAAAGTGTCATTCTCATAAGAGTGTGTACTTACAAGAGAGGTATCAGATGCATCAGTCTTCATAGAAACAATTGTAACTTTCGCTTTAATGTGCTCCTCTCTGAGTTTCTTGCAACAAGACTCTTCATCACTTGAGCTGCTTTCTGATGAACGTCCATGAACAACATCCATATTGTTATTATTATTGTTAACAGGATTAGAGATATTGGAGATACTTTCAGCTTTTCTTTTCCTTGACCCTGCACTACTATCTTCTGCTACACCATTTTGTGTGCTCATATACTCCATCATTTGGTTTCTTAAAGCATTGTAATTTTCACAAACTACAGTGAGCATCTCTGTTAACTTCTTGTTTTCACTGCTCACTCTGTTTAGTTCCTCTAACAAATCCCCTGCCTCATTTTTCACCCCCATATTCTCTCTTTCTCTGCTCAATCCAGTGAAATCACTCTGCACTTCTTGTTTCTGAAACCAAAAAAGAAACAAACATCAATACCAACAACATACAACAAGTGAAATCCCACTAATCTACGCAGACCTTATCACTATCTCATGTTTCCGAAAAACATCAATACTAAGCATATAAATAATACATTTGGGAATGAGAAATATAGTCCAAAAATCTTACCGGAACTTTTTCAAGAACAGGACGAAGCCTAAAGCTCAAATCCAATGAAGTATCAACCAAACTGGTAAATTCCATAGATATTAATTTCTTCTTTGATGTATGAAAATTCCAAGAATCAACAAAGTTGTAGTCTTTCTTCAGGTGTGTTGAGTTAAGAAACAAACACTTTTTTTTTCTCCACAAAATCTGATGATGGTATAGAAATGAAGATAAAAGGTATATAAATACCAAGGGCTTTAGAAGACCAGCTGACCAAGTTGTAGGAAGGTGGGAAGAAAATCAAGAAAAGGGATAAATATTAAATTGATGCAAATTGAGAGATAGAAATATCCTTCCTTTTTTTTTTTCTTCTTATTAATTATTATCCACAGCTTACTTATAGTTGTCAAATTTGTACCTAAGCAAACACAAGTGGTGGGTACAGTAACACATGTATAATTATATATATCTTCGGTCTTCACTGTTCCAATTTGTATGACTTACTTTTTTTTTAGTCAATCCCAAAACAAAACGATACATTTCCATTTTTAATGAAATAATTTATAACCACATTTATTTTAGACCATAAACTTTAAAAGTTTTATTTTTTTTAATTTCGTGTCAAGTCAAATTATATCGAATTAAAACGGGAAGGAGTAGTGTATAGCTTTTCATGTCGGCCCATCATATTTTGAATTTTTCCTCTCTAGTCAAAGTCAAGACAACCATTAGGAAAGTAGAAAGAAGGATGTATATTTTATATGGATAAAATAAAATAAAAGAAAAATTAAAAGGTGTTTAATATATTTATACAGTATTAATATTAATATTAATATATAGGTTGAATTTTGAGTCTTGTTTTGACCAATCCTCTAACCTACTCACTCATATAACATCATTTGGCACGTCATCACTAACTTTATGTGCAAAATTAAAATAAAGGAGGGAGTAATTTTTTTTTATTTGATATATAAGTTCTTTGTTTTTTACAAACATTTTCAACGTTCACTCTATTTTTTTTTTTATTGCTGTCCCCTGCGAGGTCTGGATTTGTAAAGAGTAGAATATTTAAATATTTTGGGTGTTGAAGAAAAAGTACTTTCTAAAATGACTTTTTCGATGGAATAAAAAAATAAGTGATATTTTAGATTAATTATCTATGTCTCACCCTTTAACACAAACCACCTAACCCCATCCCTGCCGGCCATTAGTTTTATCCTCACCCATCTCTCATTATATATCCTATATTATATATAAATATATTTGAAATAATATTTTTTATTTATTTATTAAAAATATAAAACAAAATTATTTATATTTGAGAAAAATATTTTTAATGGTACCAAACACACCCTATAGTTAATAAAGTGCATAAAAAATAGGCACACGCAGTTCACCAATTTAGCTGTCCAATACGCGTTCTCTATGTGTATGCCACGATAGATTAGGATGAGAGGATAGTCTTATTTTCTATTGGACAGAAATTAATGCTATTAGATATATAAATAAATAAATAAGTCTAATACTTCCTTCATTTTATTTTATTTGGTTCTCATATTTAGAATTGATTATGTTTTACCTGTTCATTTTAATAAATGAAGAGAAATTTTTTACTCCCTCAGTTCCTCTGTTCTTATTTATATGTTATCATTTTAAATTTTACGTAAGTTTATCATTATATCCTTATTTAGGGAGTATTTTTTTTGAAGTCAAGTTTCAATAAATGAACTGAAATTAATTTATTAAATTGATCAATGAACATGAATTAATTATTTAGTAGTTTCCTATGTTGGTCAAATTCATATTTTCAAGGCTAATAACTCTCAAAGGTAAAATAGGAAGAATAGTGTCATTTATGCATTGATTTTGTGAAATGAGAAATTTTAATGATCATCTATTTTTAGAAAGGATGACATATAAATATACTACATTCGTCCACTTTTAATTGTCATAGTCTCTTTTTTTTAGAGTCAAACTATAATAACTTTGACTAACATTTTACGATGTATTTTTTTCATCGTATTGATATGCGAAAAAATTGAATTTATAGTATTTTTCATAAAGTTTTTGAATATCTAAATTTTTTGTTTAAATTATCAAATTAATGTAATTTAATTTAACTTTGAAAATTAGTCAAATTGACTTTCGAAAAGCGCACATGACAATTAAAAGTGGACAAAGAGAGTATATGACAACTAAAAAGAATCGAAGGGAATAATATTTTTTTAATAATATCCTTGTTATTAAATGACTACATAAAGTGATAGTAATCAAATTTATATTTTCAAAACATAATTAATAAAATTATTTAAGTAAGATAAATCATTTCGTAAAGAAAGTATCAAGTCAACATAAGCCAACGGAGAAAGTACTTAATTCTAACATGATTTGGACAAAGTTATGAATTAGCCAAATCAAGGCATCTTGCAACTAGGTCATTGGAAAAGCTGTGGCTAGTTGAAATTTTCATAACTTCATTTTTCTAGAAAATGAAAAATTTAGACTGCATTAAAATGATAGCGTTGACTAATACAAAATATTTGAGATTCAACTCATTAAGAAAATGACTCTAAAATTTGTCAATGTGTTTCACATGACAAAGTCTTCTAATTTTTTAATAATTTTTTTTAATTCATCCAGTCAGTCAAGTATGGACGATTCAACGAAGAAAAAATAAAGTATGAAGAAATTAACTTGGTCTCTATGCTAAACAAATATGAAAATTAATAAATACGTGTCAAAGTTGGCTGCCGGCCCACTTCAATTAGCTCTTTATTGAAAGACAAATAGAAATATATTTTACTACTATAATTTAACATTCTTTATAAATGTTGTAAGATTTTATCGACTTCGAATGTAATGATATTAATTTATTTATCGTTAAATATTTTGCGATAATAAATATTACTATTAAAAGAAAAATTTATTGGCCACTAAATATCTTTTTTGTGGTAGTGAGTACGACATTTAGATATTTTTGTTTTAGTTTAATTATTTTTTATTAGCATTATCATATATATGTCAATTGACCAAATCCGCATCATATCATAAAAAAAAAATATACTCTGATTAATTATTCAAAGTTTACAATTATTAGCTTCTACATAATGTCTTGTTATTTTGATTCAACTTTTTAACTAGAAATATCAAATTCAACCCCCTATAAATAAAAAGATTCTTATAGGAAATTGGAATTCAAATTTAATCGAATTATGAATCTGGAATGAAAAATCCAAAAAAGACAATTACGATAATGCACATGGAGTAGTAGATCTACTTAATTAACTAGACAAAGGGCTCGAGATGTTTGTTCATTTCCCTTCTTTTTTCCTCATGTGGTATTAGATATTTGAATTTGTGCTGGTATATTTCGTTTCATTTTCTCAGTGCAAGGGAAAATGCAAAGAGAAAGGTTTGAGGAAGAAGAATAAAGAAAGAAAGTATTGAAATCATTCTTAAATTTGACGTAAATTATTAGTTTCATTCTTACATTATTGACATTTTTAAAAACATTTTTTTACTTGATTAACTAAACTTAAATACACTCTCGATCTTGCAACATGAGCGAAATTCACCCCAAAATTCTCGTCAAGTTTAAGAGTGTCTTCAACACTTCTCTTAGTTTTTTTTTAAGAGTCTCATGCTTCTACAAGAGTTTGAGACCGCCACTTGCTAAATATGACAGATTGGAGGTATATTTAAGTTTAACTAATCAAGTAAAGTGATGCTTTTAAGACTATCACTAGTTTAGACTAGTGATAGACGAAACTAATAATTTATGCCAAATTCTGAGATATTCTTGTTACGTCTCTTACAAAGAAATCAAAGAAACGGATGGGGAAAAAAACCGTAGCGTTCAAGAGTCAACAAGAAAAGAATTGTTGAATCGTAAACTCAATCTTCAACAAAAAAAAAAAATCTAAATATAGTAGAAAGAAATCTATCAGAAACCACTTTCGGTTAATATTAAATAAGATTTAAAAAAGCACCAATTTAGTCAATTTATATATATTAGCTAAGAGTTGACATTGAAATAGAATTAAAAACCAAACTGAAATAGAAGTATATAAAATATTATTATTATTTTGATGATGATATATAGTAGTAGAAGTTAAAACTCATTTAAATTATTATCAAATGTGAAGTGGAAAAATATTAAAAAGGAAAACTATTGGTAGTGATGCGTCATGGTCTGAAGTCAGGAAAAATGACGGTGATCCAATTTCCACCCCTCCCTAATTACGCAAATAGAGTCATTTTGTGCCGTTATTTATCTTTTTATTACGATTAAAAAAGTTGCGATGACGTAATAATATTTGTGTCTATAATTAGAAATTTAGAATTCAATAAAAATTTATGAAAGCACTCCTAAATTTGATGCAAATTAGAGTTTCATCTCTGAACTATTGACAACCTTAGGAACACTTCTCTACTTGGTTAACTAAACTAAGATGCATCCTCGATCTACCACATAACATAGCAAATGGTCTCAACCTCTTATAGAAGCATATGACTCTTAATGAAAATTCTATAGAAGTGTTTATTGCTTGGAAAATCATCAGAATTTAAGTAAATAATATGTCGTAATTTTTAAAATAAATTGTTCAAATATCTTGATGGACCACAAAAGTTTTTTCACAAATTTCACCAACACTTTTTTGCTTAAAACTTTATTCAAAACAATCTTCTAATGGTTCCAAATTTAATATTCAATATTCTAATATTAATTTCAATTATTTTTTATGGTTCAATTCAACTTACGTTTTCAAAAATCAAATTTGACAAAAAAAATCTTCTTCAACAATCAAGCACAACAAAATTTAATAATAACATTTATTTATTTTCAAATTTCTTCAGTCAAATTAATCCAAATAAGTAAAGCATTTGCCATTTTCTACCGCAATTTTTATTTTTTCTTTAAAAAATAGAAAATGAGAAAGGAGGAAAAGAAAAAAGAGAAATAGCAACATATTCTGACCAATATCTATATATGCACTAAGTTTATTAACTGATAATTCAATCTAATCCAAAAGTTTTCAATAGTTAATTAATTTCTTTAACTAGAAAAAAAAATCAAAATAAAATAACCTTGGAGGAAGACTTTGATATATTTAACCATGGACCCTTAGACCTCTGATGACCAGTCAGGAGACCAATCCACTAAATATAATTATATTGTTGGTGTTGATTCATTGAATCTCACCCATAATTACGTCTCTTTTACGTACATTTAGAATGATTTTGTTTTCTACAATATGTGTCAATTAATATTCGTGATTCATGAATGCTTTCCATCTTTTTCATCATTCTATAATATATGTCTACATCCACTTAATTACTTTTTAGACAGTAAATATGTACTGGAAAATAGACTCGATTAATAATAGGAAGAAGAAATGAAGAATGTTAGGTATTGCTCAAGTCTCAACCTTTTATTGCACGTATGCATAATGGGTGCGCAAGGAGTTCATCTCAATCCTCTTAGTCGAAAAATTATAATATATATAACGATCAAAATTCATTATTTACTTGTATAGCATAGATATTGATTTTTTTTAATTTCTTTTATATATTTACTTATTTATATTCTAAAAAATTTCGTGAAAATACTGTCTTCACCAATCGCCATATTGTAAGTGGTAAGGATAGTGAATGTCATAATCTACAGAGTTTGAAACACAGTTTTTGTATGCACCGAAAACATAAATTTGAACACGCTTCTCCTTTCTTTATATCAAAATATCAATAATCTTTATGTCTTTTTTTTTTTTAATGATATATCTTAATTCATAATGGGGTAGGCGGAATAGTGTTAAATATACTGTTTTGACATCTTTAGGCTTGAATTAGGTGTAAAATTATCAAAAATAAATAACAATAAAATGTATGAGTTATACTATGATTGTAATTAGGGATGACAAAATCAAATCATGAAAATATGACTTAGAAAAACCAAACTATGCAAACATGGCCCACTAATTGTCCAAGTTTTTGTGAATTGATAATTCACTCATTTATGTAATTAGTTTAATTTATTTTAACTGATTTAATTTAGTCCATTTTAAAAAATTAATTTGTGGGAAAGTTCTATTTGCATTTCGTTATTTAAGGTGACACTTTTTAAAAACTTTAGATCCACAATTAAACTGTATAATTTAGACAAATGCTCATTCTTCTTCAAAAGTTTCGCTTAATGTTTGACTAACAGAGATTCCATGACATTGATTGTTATGCAGGGCATTGACATACTCCTATGTAATATTCTTTTTTTGCTTTCAATTAATTAGTTTCGGTAAATAAATTTGTTGAAGAGTCCAAAGCTCCACAAAAGAAATATCTTCTTCAACATATAATTACTCTCTTGTTTGTATAGTGAATATAGTTGAAGACTTAGAATATTTTCTTTGTCTCAACTATTTTTTTCACTACACTAACTCAATATACACAATATAACATAACACTTCTCATTTTTTTATTACACTCTTTCTCTTGTATATTTCTTATTCTCAAAATCAAAATAAGACCATCACTATTTATAGGTGATGAATTCTTCCTTGCAATGAATAGGAAGATAATTGGTAGTATTAAATTGACTAAATGAATCGCCCAAAGGTTACAAGGATAAAGAGGTAGAATAATGTGTGAAATGAAGAGTTGGTGGTTACAAGAGTTACAACAACTAATGACCACATTCTTACATAATTATTGGTGAGGGTAATGAGGTACAAATATAATGTCCGCCAATGGACATATATAACATGATACATAATGTCACATATAATATATTTTTATTAATATTAAAATGTCACAACAACACTATCCTTTTTATTTTATAATTTTTAAAAGGCATGTAAAAAAAAAAAAAAATTAATGTGTGACAGAAGAAGTACTAATGTAGAATTTTATTCGCACACCAACCGATCTACTAAAAGCTTCGGAGCAACACGACTGTTTTCGCAATGCAACCACATAATAATAATAATAATAATAATAATAAATATCATGTAGACCAATACTAATCTAGAATGTGTCAAAACTATTAATACCATTATTTATGATGAACAAATAAAAGAGAGAACACATTTCTAGAACCAGACAGGGTACGTACGTTGCCACAATGGGACTTGCATTTGCCACCACACAAATGCAAGCAAAGATAACATGCACTTGAGATAATAATTATGATCATCATCACTCCAAAGACGTTTTCAATATATAATTATTGTTGATATTTGCATTCACATATTAATAAAAAAATAAAATATAGTCATGGTCTAGTGCAATATATATATCAAATTATAATTTAGTTATCTTGGCAGCTATGAAATTGTGGGCGGATGTAGTCGTTCGGCGATAAGTTTATCCAAATTTAATATTTGGCTTAATTCATAAACCTGTCATTTAGTTTAGCTTCATCTGATATTTATGCCCTTCATTCATAAGTAAGACGTGTGATATCCTACAAATCAATTAGAGTGTACGCTGATAATTACGTAAAATGCATATATCTATTTATTCAATTTTATACATATTTAATTATCTACTTGAACACACCTACAATTATAGAATATAGATGCTAACTACCGCTGAATTAAAGAGAATGTGTGTGAAGTTTGAATATCTTTTAAATGCGGAACAGAAATTTATTATGAATTCTTCGTAGAATTTTCATAAATATTAAATTTAAATATATAATTTTAAAAATATAAAATTAATCAAAAACTTTAAAAATCGAACTCATCAAAAAGTTAAAATTTCGAATCCAACTGGACCGGAAAAGGCAAGTTGTCCAAAAAAGTTGGCGATGATGTCAGGCATGAGATCATCTCTTTTGTAAAGTCGTCTCAATTTTATAATGTGCCGTTTTTCTTCGACCTCTATTTTTTATCAAAAAATTAATGGCTTTTGACTTTGCTTCCGTAAGGAAAAAGATATAAATTTCAGAACGTGACTACTATATGGACCATTACACTCCTTTCATTTTATCGCAATTGTCTTTTACACGTCATTTGAAAAATTAAATTTAGTAAATTGATAAATATTTTGAGATAGAATATTTTTGTTTTACATCGAGCAAATTAACACAACGCTAGGAAATTCCAACTCCGTAAATTGATCTATATTAAGAAACATTCAAAATGTCGTAAGTACAAGGAAAATTTGAAGACAAATTCATATATAGAAGTAGTCACATTCATTCTAGCATTTTTAGTCAATTATTTTATTTTTCGTTTACTGATTTTTTTGCTTTTCAATCTACCACGTTCTTTGTCAATATGGTCTTAGTTTTAGATATCAGTTGGATCTTAGATAATGATATAATATTATTTATTTGTTTACCGGAAAAAGAATTGATCTTTTCCGAAAGAGTTTCTAGTTTGAATCCAAAGGATCGAGATACAATTACAACGACATGAAATCGACATAACCACACTACAACAAAAATAACTTTTAGCGGTAAAAAATATTGACATTAATAAGGAGTACTAAAGTTTTTGCCGGCATTAGTTAAGTGCCATTAGAACCAATGTCGCTAAACGCTTTAGGGACATATATAAAGAGTGTTAATTGCCGCTAAAAATACATATTTAGCGGCAATTAAGTATTAATTACCGCTAATAATCATTTTTGATGTAGTGGATCATCAGATTAAGAGTTCATAACCCTAGTCTATTCCTATTTTGGACGGAAACCATGATTCAAATCGTAATATCAAGACTTTAGAATTATTATTGTCATGAAGTATCACATTGCACATTTGCACTAGACGAGTGATAATCAACTAAACACATAATTGGGCTGTGGCCCAAATTAGATATGTCTTATGTAGTTTAGCCCATATAAATGTAACACAATTCAATCTGCACAAATTTAGTTTGTAAATGAAATTTCGCAAATAGCCATTAAAATAAAATTAATTAGGCTCCATAGTTATAATTTGCTAATCACAATTTGTAGCTACATGTTAGAGGGAGGAGAGAGATGAGCGATATTGGGAGAGGAAGGAGAGAGGCGAGCAAGATATGTCAGAGAGTGGAGAGAGGCGAATTGTATATGTATATCTGTTATATAATTGTATATATGTAACTTGTATACATATGTATTTGTATATCTGGCGAGCAAAATTGGGAGAGGGAGGACAGAGGACATAGAGTGAAGAGAGACGAATTGTATTTGTATATCTGTCATATAATTGTATATGAATATGTATAATTTATATTTGTATATGTATAAAAGAGAAGTGGGGCGAGAGAGAGAGACACACGTAATTATAGCTAAAATTAAGTTGTGAGTGGTAATTAATGGAAACCATGACTATAATAACTAATTAACTAGTATATATTTGCTTATCTGTGTAATTTCCCCTCTCGTAACTAGATTAGTGACAGGTCAATTTGACTCATCTAAGTTTTGGTCACTTGGTAAAAAGAAGAAAAAAGCATTTTCTTTAAAATTTGTTTTTTATATTTCTCTCTCTGTCAGGAAAAGAATTGTTGTTTTTAGTTTGATTTGATAAGTTAATAATTATATCAGGACAAACAAACATAAGAAAAATAGTTTTAAATTGGACGAATTAGGTTATGACCTACATTAGTATATTTACCTCATACCGATCAACTTATTTTAGGATTTGTTTTTACCTAAATAGATATCTTATTTTATCATAATCTCTAAAAATTTCTACCATTTGAAAAAATAACAAAATTCCCTCTCGGATACATCCCTATCCTCTCTCTGATACATCTTTATCCCCTCTCAAATACATCCCTCCCCTCTTGAATACATCTCTATCCCCTCTTAGTTACATTCCTAACCCTTTCTGATATATTTCTCCCTTCCCGGATACATCTTTGAGCTATGTATCCGTAGATTTCCTGAATAGCAATGTATCACTACCTATGTATCTGCATGTCTACTGATGTATCTGAAATCCTTTAGTTTTAAGGATTTTTTAAATTTGAAAAAGAATAGAGATAAAATGTAATTAACTCTTAATACTATGAGATTTATGTAGTTTTTTCTATTTTTTTTTAACTTATAAAATCTGGACGAGTTGGATCATGACAGTTTCAATCCATTTCGGCCCATTCAAAATTTACCTAAAATTGCAAATTTGGCATCTGGACTGCAAACAGGATTTATGGGCCAGATGATGCAGGCAAAAGCCTACGACTCATTGGGGTTATGAAGCCCATTGACAGTACAGTTTTACTCTTAAATACACTACCACTTTTCGTTGAATGTAATTGATTTTGAACTTTTGACCTCACCTGCCTCGTGAGCGAAATTTCAAGTGTGCATTGTCTCACAAATTCAGTTAATTTGGAACAAAAAGAGTATATATGTTTTTTTTTTTAGTGAAATGTGTATCACAAATGACATGCATTAGTCAACTTTCAAAGTAGGCTAGAATATCCATTTTGAGGAAAATAATGTTATAGGATTATTGAATATCTGCGCATAATTGGTAATACATTAATCAACTCTCAATAAATGCTAGCGCCTCGACTAGTAAAGTCTTGTACGAAGGAAAATGACTAACAAAACAAGATAGAACAGTGAAGCAAGCAATTTGGCTTCGCCGCAGATCCATGTTGCGTGCGAGTTCACGAAAATCTAATATATATATATACTAGATATGGGACCCCGTGCCAGCACGGGGCCCAATATATGTTACTGTTTCTGTTTAAATTTATGTGGTACATATGAAATTTGAAGTTAATCAATTTTTTAGTATGTTTTTATATATTTTAAGTTGCTAATTATTTGTATTTAGAGTATGTTTTACGTAAATATATTAGAAATCACAATAATTAACAAGTTAATATAAAAAAAACTTATAAAAAATTCATTGACTTTTGAAATTTCATTTGTATCACATAAATCAGGACCGAGTAATATATATGAAAATTACATAAAACGTACTATAACTCACAATAATTAGCAACTTAAAATATCTATATATCTATATTTCTCCAATTTATGCGGTATAGATGAAATTTTGAAAGTTAACAAAAACTGTTTATATGTTTTGAAATATTTTAAGCTATTAATTATTATGATTTATAATACTTTTTACATAAAAAAATTATTTATATAAAGTATAAAAGAGAAAATTTAGAAAAAGGAAACATAAATGTCAGCAGGAGTCCAATCTATGTTAATTTCTATGTTTTAATTATTGTAATACCGATTGAATTTGGAGAGCCAACTAAAAAAATTTAAAGGTTTTTTTTTATAAATTTTAAGTTGTTAATTATTATAATTTATAATATTTTTATTAATTTTAAACCAATATATGTTTTTCTCTGTCTCAATTACATGAGACATATGGAATTCGGAGAGTCAACTAAAATTTTAAAATATGTTGAGTTGTTAATTATTATACCTTATAGTACTATTACGTGATTTTCAAATAAAATATGTATTTTTTAATTTCAATTTATATGTCATTGATATAATTACATATATTAAGTAATGAAGAATTAATGTGTAAATTATGTGACACCTATGAATTTTGGAGTGTAAATCAAATTAGTTATATGAATTTGTTTTAAAAAGCGGTTAATTATTATAATTTATAATACTTTTTATATATTTTTTAAATGATATATATATATATATATATAT
>NW_006239140.1:1044719-1047288 GCF_000226075.1 Solanum tuberosum | reverse complement strand
TGTCGTAGGACTAGCCAGTTTCACCAACGGTTTTAATTCGATCTTTAACCCACTAATGAAACTTGCCACATAATGAGTTTCATTCAATAATGGGTTGATGATAGTCATATAGCTAGTTAGTTCCTCAAACTTTTCTTGGTACTGATCAACAGTTCCCACTTGCATAAGTTTATTGAACTCGTCAACTATATCTTGAGGTCTGATATTACCAAACCTCCGACAGACCTCAGTGCAAAATCTTTGCCATGTTATCCTGCCTCGATGGTTGACCACGTAACTATCAAACCATATATCTACCCTTTCCCCCAAATGCACTGAAGCGTAACTGAGTTTTTCCTGTTCGGAAATGTTGTATAACTCAAAAAACTTCTCACATTTTCTTAACCAACTCCTTGGGTTGTTACCATCAAAGTCTGGAAAATTGATCTTTGGTTTGAGATTTCGCTGAGGGTTTGAAGACTCCGGAGTGGAAGGACAGTGAATAATTGGATTGGGAAGGATGGGGGGAGCTGAAGAATAAGCTGGGTTTCGGAACAGAGGAGGACTTGAGAAAAGAGGTGCTGGTGGAAACGTAAAACCCTGGCCTACTTCATACACAGACTGGTTGAAAGATGGATGGGAACCAACCATAGGTGATTTTCCAGTTTCCACTCGTTGCTGAAAACCCTGTGTGCCGATGGGTGTTGTGAGTGGAGTCGAATCCGTTGGTGGAGTCGTTAGGGAAGAAGGGATGGACTGTACTCCCATATGTGAAATAATAAGCTCCAGTTTCTTGTTCGTCTCTCGCATCTCATTGAAGTGAGTGTGAAATTGTGACTGTTGTAGCTCGACAGTTTCAAAACGTTTGCTAACATCATCAACGAACACCGCCAACTGAGTTCGGACAGCTCGAACGTCATTTTGTAAGACTTGAAGTGCGGTGGATGAAGCCATTCCCGGCGGCGTAGAGGTGCCAGGTGGCTCTGATACCATTGTAACAGGAGGGACTCCTGATACCATTCCTAAAAGCGAAGGAGAAATAGAGAAGAGAAAGAAAAGAGAGAATTTGATAAATTTCTGATATATCCTCATAATGTGATTACATCGTTTTAATAGTACTCCTTACAGACAACGGATAGTACTACAGCTGTCCTATTCCTAACTGAAAGAGGGACTACAATGCAAATAACCACAAACTATTCTTAAGGGACTAAACTGTAAGACGGAAATAAAATACGTAAATACTTAGACGACCTAAAGTAAAATAAGGAAACTTCTAATTTAACAGTCACAACAGCTTTTGTGACAAATTTATCGTCAAGACTCTATTTGCCCTAAAATCTTGAAGGTCCATTCCAGGCGTTTCACCATGATGGACATAACTTTTTTTTAACGTTTTAGGGTTCTAAAACATGAATTCATGATTACAGTATTTTTTAGTGTATATTAGTATATATATTTTTTGAGAAATTGTTATTGGACTCCATTTTTTTTCTAAAATTCAGAGGGTCCATCCCAAATGGCATGAGTTTTGCCATGAGTGACGTCACTTTTTCTTTTGTTGAGTTTTGTCCTAAAGTGTTATATCGTGATTATTTGAGTTTTCGATTAGCATATGATTTTATTCTTGAAAAAATGTTGGTGAATGCTGGCATTAAAATTCAAAGGATCTATCCAAAACAGCCTAAATTCGCCAGGACTATGTCCAAACACCTCCTTGTCTAGATTTTTTTTTTTGTGAGCAATTGAAAGTTGAACATTGAAAGCAAAAAGGATTAAATCATCAAATCCAAATATTTGAGTGGAAGTTAGAGAAGATAACTATCACAATTTTGATACACTTATTTTATCAATCAAGATCATTTACAACACGATCAATAAATTACAATTCATATAATAAGATTATTCTATCAAATCAATTTAAAAAATAATTACGAACTTTGTCATTAATTCAAATTTCAAGAATCCGATAATAGAAAATCTTTTTCCCTAATTATTTGTCCATTTTGACAAATAAAGAAAGGACAATTTTTTTTTACCCATTATACCCTCAATTAATTATTTTGAAAATGGTAGTACTAGTTTTTAATTCATCAACTTCATAATTAATAAGGGTAAAATGATAAACTCATTATGTCATTAATTGATTTCTTAATAAATGTGTAAATTTAGAAGTGGACAAGTAATTAGGGACAGAGGGAGTATTACAGTCTTATTTGACATTATGAGATATTTCTTAGACATTTAAGGAGAATGGTAGACCGAAATATATATTATATATTAAAGGATGAACTTCTTGCAATGGAAGAATTTGTTATTAGCAAATATATTTTAACTTATTTGATAAAAAATATATTCTTCCTCATTTAATAGATGTAAAATTTGTGAAGCTTTATTTTTTTTCACAATCTTCATATTATTAAGACAAATAATAATATTACGATTAAACAACAAAGTAAATATAAAATTAATCAAAAATATTTAATTTAAAGGATCGCGTGAAGAGCGGCCAAGTTCTCTAATTTAAATCAAAAAAGCAAAATTTAAATGGGTCTACTATAGAATTCCTAGAAATCCAACTTGAAAAATT
>NW_006239140.1:1028534-1044146 GCF_000226075.1 Solanum tuberosum | reverse complement strand
AAAAGAACTCAAAAATTTGAGAAATTAGATAAATAGTAATCTTAGCTTCTAAGAAATGTGACATCATCATTTACATATCCAACTTTTATATATATAAAAGAGTTAAAAAAGAAAAAATAAGTGTTGATTTAAGATTATATAAATAACATTAATGATGAGATGAAGATTAAGAAAAAACGTCAAATAAATTAGTAGTATTGATGATGATAAAAGTTAAATAAATCATTTTTTCTATTATTTAAATTTTTAACATAAAATTTCCAATCTTTTAAAATAAAAAATAAATGTTAAAAATAAAATAAAAATCGAGGCAATAATTATTTTTAAAGAAAAATATAACCAAAAATTGTCAGAAAATTAATTTTTCATGTGGGTTGTTGTATATGTAGAAAGGCACGTGTACAATTAATGAGGCACAATTAATTTTATAGTACAATTTGAAATGCTTTGTGTACAACATGGTAGTGCCGTGTTCGTGCTTTAAAGTGTCAACTCTAATAAGGAGCCAAATGAGTAATAATAATAATTCTAATAAGGAGTAATGAGTAATAATAATAATTGCAATGTTAGTCCTTCTAGGTAATGAATAATAATAATAATTGCAATGTTAATCCTTGATGTTAGTCCTTCTATTAATGTACAATTCTTTTTGCACGTTGTACAACTAATTAATGCAGTCAAAAGTTAATGTACAAAATTGTATGCATGTTGTACAAGAGTATTAATGCAGTGTTGGTCCTTTCCAACTCTCACTTTTAAATAAGGATAATAAATACATATATATATATATTAAGTCATGTAAGTCTTATCACTTTTATTATTATTATTGTTCACGAACCCACTCAATTGTAAGAAAAACAAAAGGAAAAGTATGCAACCGTCAGAACAAGGAAGAAATACTAGGAATGCTTATAATTAAAATGACAATAATTGAACACTTTAGTATGAATTATTTTTTCTTAATTTGTCGGGAGATATGATTGCCAAAATTTTCAAGATAATACTCCTCCATAATGGAGTATGTATGTAATCATAGACATGTCTTTCTAATTAATTAGAGTTATCATGAAATAATAAATTCTACTCCATCACTATTAATATTATTAAAACATTTCAAATTAGAAGTTTAAATATGAGATCTCCTATGCTTTAATACTATCTTCATTTACTTTTAATTTTCATAGTTTCTGTTTGGCATAATATATAAATATGACATTTAACTTAGCCTCATTTCACATTTATGCCCTCAAACTTTGGGTGTGTACATGTAGACACTTAAGCTTGTATAAAATTGAACAAATAGACACACACACGTCCTATTTGGCATCCTACATGACAATTTGCATCCTACGTGTTGTCCTTCGTGTATTATGTCACATAAGACTCATGTATCTACTTATTCAACTTTATACAAGTTTAAATGTCTATTTGTGCATATCCAAAGTTGGAGGGCATAAATGTGAAATGAAGCTAAGTTAAAGAGGATATTTATGTATTATGCCTCTCTTTTTTAGAGTCAAACTATAAAAACTATGACTAATATTTTATAAAGTATTTTTTTCATCATATTAATATGCAAAAAAATGTAATTTATAGTACTTTTCGTATAGTTTTTAAATATCTAATTTTTTTTTGTTCAAACATCAAATTAATATAAATTAATTTAACTTTAAAAATTAATTTGATTAATTTTCGAAAAACACAACATAACAAATAAAAATAAACGAAATAGTATAAATTTGAATTTAATCAGATCTCGATGCGAGTATTTCCGAATTCTATGGGCTTTGCCGCTCCTTGTACTTCTGTCCAAACTCTGTCCTCCAATAACTATCGGACAGCCCACAGCTTTCCTAAATTTCCCCTACACTGCCCCCTCCTCCTCCTCCGCCTCCTTTTATTGAGTCTCTGTTTTTTTCACTTCACATTTTCCCTATCCCAAAAATCATTCTTAATTATATTCCATTCAAATTAACAAGATTCCATTTTTAAATATTACTTCTTGCATCTGCTTAAACCAATTTTCTACTTTATGGAAGATCAAATTGATCAATCGAAGCAAGAAATGGATCATTTAATGGATGGTTCGAGAAGTATCATATTCGGGAAGTACGAGATGGGGAGGCTATTAGGCCAAGGAACATTTGCCAAGGTTTATTACAGCAGAGATATCAAAAACTCTGAAAGCGTAGCGATTAAAGTAATCAACAAAGATCATGTTAAAAGAGAAGGGATGATGGAGCAAATCATTCGAGAAATTTCTATTATGCGATTAGTTCGACATCCAAACATCGTGGAAATCAAAGAAGTTATGGCTACAAAGCAAAAAATCTTTGTAGTTATGGAATATGTTAAAGGGGGTGAGCTTTTCGCCAAAGTTGCTAATGGGAAACTTAAGGAAGATGTTGCAAGAAAATACTTTCAGCAATTGATTAGCGCTGTTGATTTCTGCCATAGTCGCGGTGTATTTCACCGCGATTTGAAACCTGAGAACTTACTTCTCGATGAAAATGAAAATTTGAAGGTTTCAGATTTTGGGTTATCAGCTTTGTCTGAGCAATTAAGGAGTGATGGTTTGCTTCATACACAGTGTGGAACTCCAGCTTATGTCGCCCCTGAAGTTTTGAGGAAAAAAGGGTATGATGGTGCTAAATCTGATATTTGGTCTTGTGGTGTGATTTTATATGTTCTTTTAGCTGGATTTCTACCATTCAAACACGATAATTTGATGAAGATGTATCGAAAAGTCTTCAAAGGTGAATATGAATTTCCTCCCTGGTTTTCCCCTGAAGCCAAGAAACTGATTTCAAAGCTTCTTGTAGCTGATCCAGAAAAAAGAATTACAATTTCTGCTGTAACAAAGATCCCTTGGTTTATCAAAGAATTTAGTAGATCGTCTTCTTTTTCTTCAATCGAAGAAAACAACACGGATCAGAAACAGGAAAGCAAAGAACCAAGTTTGGGAAACAGATCAAAATCAGCTCCACCTTTTTACAATGCATTTGAATTCATATCAGCAATGTCTTCGGGGTTCGATTTGTCAAGTCTTTTTGAGGGTAAGAAGAAATCCGGTTCTTTATTCACATCGAAATGCTCTGCCTCAACGATCATGTCAAAACTGGAATCTTTAGCCAAGAAGGTGAATTTTCAGATTGTATCCGCTAAGGAATTCAAGGTGAAGATGCAAGGAACATCAAATGGGCGAAAAGGGAAATTGTCAGTAATGGCTGAAGTTTTCGAAGTTGCACCAGAAGTGACGATTGTTGAGTTCTCCAAATCTGCTGGAGACACCTTAGAGTATAAAAAGTTCTGCGAAGAAGATGTACGGCCTTCACTTAAAGATATTGTTTGGACATGGCAAGGCGAGAATAAGGGCCATGATTAAACTGTAACGCTAGCGTTAATTACTCCATGTAAAACTATACTGTTTTACTTTATCACAGTTCTAGCCAATTTTGTTTAATATTATGGTGACTGATATATGTAAATACTTTGTAAGTTCCAATGTTCTATGGGTATTTTAATCTCACTGGGGTATGTGTAAACTACTTCAGTCAGCTAGCGTAGAGGCAAATCAAACAATCTTATATTAGTGGTTTAAGTATGATATTTATATGTTCTAATCTTATCTTATACTCACTGTATAAAATTCTAGCCGAAAACAACAAAGATTAGTTGAACCTACTCTGCCTCCGAATTGACTATCCTTATTTTATAATGATCCATTTTGCCTGTCAAGGCAGAGTCAAGATTTTAACTTTATGAATTATGAATTTAAGATTGATGACTTCAAGTGTTCAGAATTGATTTCTATACGTACATATTTGATAATTTTTTAAATATAAATATATTATTTGAGTAAAAACTATTGAATTCGATTAACGTGTATCTCACTTTCGTTCCTAGATATGTTTCTATATGCCAGAGAAGGTCTGCCCATGGTTTAAAAAGTATTTTGATAAAGAAAGTTTGTGGGGTTTTTGTGATCTTGATTCTACATGATTGAAGTGGGAACCATATTTTTGGGTAATGGCTGTTGTTGTACCAGAATGTGGTCCACTGAGGTTTCTAAAACAATCTAATTGAAGTTTATATAATTTGGTACTAATAGTTTAATAGAGTATATATTTTATGTAATTGTTATTTTTTAAATGGAGATAAGATAGTGGCTATACAATTGGAATTGCAACGGATAAATTAGAAGTCAATTCTGTCAAGTAATTGAGTTTAATTTTCAAACCGTGGGAATAACATAAACTCTAAAATTGACATTTTATCCAAATTACTTCAAAGTCTCTGCAAGCATGATGTTGATCAACCGATTGCCATATATACAGGGAAACAAGGTAACACGCCACAATTACATCCAAATGAAGGTTGCCTTATGGTAGAGGTTCGGGATTCGAGTTTTGAATATAAAAAAATTATTTCAAATGAAAGAGGCCCTATGTGGTGCAAATCCAAAATAATCGAACTTTAATACGAATATCGAACCACAGTGATATATGGGTCCAAATGGTAAGTTAGTTAACATATGTCAAATTGTCAATGCATAAGTTGAGATGGTCAGTTTTCTGTGACATCAATTTACATGATTGTACCTTTTGCATATTCATTGCTTGGAGTAACATGGCAATTTATTTATTTTTTATCATTTTCTTAAAAATATATATGATATGATTCTATTTCATCCTCCTACCTTAATAATTTGATTTACTTTTTATTGTTATACATGAATCATACATTATAACAATATATTCAGTGTAATTTCAGTAGAGTCTGACGTGTAGACTCAAATGATGTATTATGGGTTGAAAGTGTTCCATTCTTAGGAGATGCCACGTTACATATCCTAATTTGATAGGGCAGGAGTTGGTTGGAGAATGGGTCTTCCATACATAAACTGCTTTATTATCATCAAACAGATGTCTCATTGCTACTGTAGTAAGAAGGGAACAATTATTTTGTGGAGATAATTAAAAAGGGTCCCCATGGATGACCAAAAAGGCAAGGGAATATAGTATTTTAAATTAAGACAAATGCTTTGGTTGATTGGTTATTATTCCCTCTTAAATTAAGTTAAATAAGTATTTTAAAGTTAAGTTGTTACTTAATAAATTAATATAGATATGTATCATTTTTTACAGAATTAACTAAAAAAAGAAAGTGGACAGTATACATTCTTTTTTGTTCATTCTTTTAGAAAAAAAACTTCATTTAAAAAATAATGACTTGGTTTAACTTGACACAAAGTTTAAAAAAATAAAAAGATTTTTCAATATTGTGGTCATATATTAAAGATATGTCAAATGTACCTAAATACACTTTAATTTTGTGAGCTTAAACATGTCATGAAAAGCTAAAATTAAAGTGTTGCAAAAAAAAAGAAGGAACAATTCTTTCTTTAAAAAAAAAAAAACTAAAAAGAAAAGTAGGTTTGGAACGGATGGACTATAAATTTTATTTTTACGTAATAATTTAATTTTAAAATGTTTATTTTATCTTTAGTGAAATGATTTATATATAGTCATATAATGACTTATTTTAGATCGCAAATTTCAAAAAGAATTATTTTCCTTTTAAATTTTGTGTCAAAATAAATTACAATCATACAAATTAAAACCGAGAAAATTTTACTTTTAGTTGATTTGGAATCATGGTATCTTGTTATATTTATTATCTATATATAGGGTTCCCATCATTTTAAAAAACACCATTTTTCCTTGCCCAGGCATTTTATTATGGCACAGCATCAATTTATCGGTTAGTTGTTCCGTGCGGGCAAAGTGCATCGTTTTTTACTTTTCTTTTATTTTACAGATTAAGCATGATTTTTAATTTTTTTTTGAAATGTTAAAAGTTTTGATCGTTTGACTCTAAAAAAAAGGTAATTATGACAACTAAAAGGTGAAGTAGAGAGTATATAACTAACTTTTTGTAGTATCTAGGGTGGAGCTAGCTAAAGCCTAGAAATTTGAAAATGAGTTCAATCAAACTTAATATTTTTTGTTCAAATAATGTATTATAATGTAATTGTATTAAATTTTTTATTAAATATATAAAAATATTATATTTAGTTCAGTTATTAACCTATTTGAAATCGTTTTAAATTTCAAAACTCATAAAATTAAAAAAAATAATTGATTTTGTCCATGCATGTTTTGATTAATATAACCAATACAAAAACATGAGACCGAAGAAGACAGTTATAATAGTTAAATGAATTACTACTAATATCTTTGTTCTAATTTATATGACTCACATTATCTTTTAGTTTATTTAAAAAAAGAGTAACACATTTATATATTTAGTAATAATTTAATTCTAAAAAGACTCATTTTACTCTTAATGGAATAATTTATAACGAGTCAAATATCTATTACTTATTTTAGACTACACATTTCAAAAATCATTCTTTCGTTTTTAACTTTATATCTAGTCAAACTACATCATATAAAATGAGCCAAGACCGTCTGATTCTTCAAGAATTTATTTTTTATGGCTCGTGGAATCCTAAAACATGATGTTGTAGCTAAAGACATTTTGGTGTGAAGCGACGACTCGCACAAATCACAATCTGCTACCTAATTAAATAGAGTCCATTGGAATTAGATGGTCCCAAATAAGCGAGAAATTAAGATCTCTTTGTTATTTTTATATTACTAGTTTTTTGACACGTGATTTTCAATTCAGAAAATATACAAAAAAAAATTAAAATGCAAAAAGAAGAAGAATAGAAGATTAAAAAAGATTGTGATTGAAAAATCAGAGGAAATCCCTCCTTTACAACTACGTTCTTAAAAAAAAAGGAAAAATAAAAGAGGAAGTCCCTCTATTTATAATCATCAAAGAGTAGTATGAACAAGTGTTTTTTGCGTCTTATTTAAAAAGTTATGACCTTTCCGAGAAGTCACAACCCTTTGAAAAAGTCACAACTCTTTGAAAAAGTCACAACTCATTGAATAATCACAACCCTTTGAAAAAAGTCACAACTTATCGAAAACACAACCTAAGTTAGGGATATTATAGTAATTTAACTTTTAAGTTAGGAGTTCATGCTTTTTAAAGTAAAAATATAGATATAGATAGATAAAAGAAAAAGAAAATAACTTTTTTAAGATATATATTTTATATATAAAATTGAATACTCTTGTAAGATAACCTACACAATCCATTCTCTCAGAAGAAGTTTGGACAAACACCGCCTCTATTTTGTGTTGGTGTTCACCCCCCCCCCCCCCCCCCCCGAACTCTCAAGGCAAATAACATTATATTTTCATAGGGTATAAATTTATATTTTTACATTAAGCTTTAAGGATTTTTCCGCTAGAGTCTATACATACATTTGATTGTTATTAAGGATAGAGACAAAAGATCAATCTATTTAAAAGATATATTATTGGTGTAGTAACATTTTCTATTAATATTAAAATGCTACACCAATATAAATATTAAATTAGATTAATCCATTTGAAAAGTAAGTCCCTTTTTGTCTGTTCATTTTGCGGACTAATGAGATGTTTTACGATGATTGTTCACTGTACCAGCGAAGGCTAGAAATTTCGATAGAGAAAGAGAATATTCTGTTTTTATTTTTTTAGATTCAATGAATGAATATTATATCTTGATGACGACGTTAAATCAGATCAATATATCATATTTTTTTTTGGATGTATGTCGATTCTACACAAAGGAACTATGGGGCCAGAGTTGATAATGATTGTACGCGCTTGGTGTTGGAGTAGTTTGATATTACAAGTTCTATTATATGTGGTGATGAACTATTGGTTGTTGAGTTGAGCAAACGTTTAGTGCATTGTGGTCCTGATGATCTACTATATTTTTTATGGTTGATGATCAATAGTGTCACACACTTGTCTTACTTCTAGTGGTATCGTAATATAATGAACGTTAATTATACGAAAACATTTAACTAATCAAGAGTTGACAACTTATATGGCAATTCATGTTCTACATGTATTCCGTGAAAGTAAGATAACATAAATGTCAGCGGAGACAAAGTTAAAAGGCATGTTTATGCATCATGTCAAAATGAAAAGTAGATCAAATAAATTGTAACGAGAGAATATTATATTTTTAAACTGCTATATAAATCTCTAGGAAAACAAAATTATCAATAGAAAATTGCTCGAATAATAAGCATTGTCACCTCCTATCTTAAAATTATGACTTCGAGTTACTAGAGAGTAAAAAAACATCTTTGTCACATGTAGACAATTATTCTTATCTATGACTTAAACAATAAAAATATGACCCAAAGAAATGTGATTGGACTTCCTTCCTATCAATTTTTTTTAATTCTTTTACCTGATGGAGGAATGTTCTGGTGGTGCAAAAGAGATTGTCTTAGTAATAAACTAATAATGAGTTTGCTCCAAAAAAGAAGTTAAACGCAAACGAAATCACATCCAAATACCAAACAAAATAATAGTTGTGACTTGTGATAAAGTGGTAAGTATTCTTTTATCTTTAATAATTAGAGGTTTTCGATTTAAGTTCTTTTGAGTATGATGAAAAATAATTTACCCTCTACTATGAGACTTTCTGGTTTGAATCTAAATTTAGTTAGACCCCAATGCATTATGATGAACACCAATTTGAAAATAAAAAATCACATCCAAATAAAGTGTGGGTCCAAAGAATTAACATATGGCAATATCTCTTTGTATGATTGAGGCCTTTAGTTAGCTAGCACATTCCATTGTTTATATTCTGTTTCTTGTAAACTTTGGCAACGGTTTTGGACAATGGCTCTTCACTAAAAATTGTGAGTATATTTGGTGGAGATAAGGAGATTTGAAGATAAAAGGGTCCCAATGCAAGGAAAGATAGGTATGTCGACTTGTCTTCATGGATCAAATGAAAATGCTCCTAATTGATTGCTTATAGTGACATCTTTAATAACTAAATATTCTATATTTTCTCCGTCTCAATTTATATGATGATGTTTGTGGTGAGCAATCTGTGGTGAGCACTATGTAAATCCCTCATTGTGTAATAGCCTGCAAACCACACATGAGATGTAAACCGCACTAGACAAGCTCTATGCGACATACTCGACTCAAAAGGCATTGATGGGGTCAATCCCGGATAATTCACTCCAAACCAACTGAGTCATCCCGAAGGACATGATGATGTTTGTTTATAAGTTATGAAATTTAAGAAAAAATGAAAATAATCAAAATTTATAGTCTAAAATAAGTCGTGAGTATTTGTATGATTATAAATTATTTTATTAATAATAAAATAGATATTTAGAAATTAATACTAAATATGAGAATATTTTTGTTATCATGATATCTTGCTATATTCCATACCTGGAACATTTTTTCTTTTCCAAAAAAAGTTAATTTCAATGGTGTTTCCTCAAATATTATATTATATTATATGCATAGACTACAGAATTTTGGAAGCTATGTCTAGTGTTGGCCTTTAAATGGATGTACCTATCCATATATGTGAGAATAGTGCAGTAGTAATTAAAGATGTTAGAAGAGACGCCAAAAATCTGAATTATTATTTTGACACTTGCAAGACCTCTTAATTTTTGAAAATTATGCAGACTTAATAAAAAAAGAAGAAGATATAATCATATATATTTCTACTATATAGAAACATGAAGCCTAGGACGATCAATGGCAAGGCTGTAAATATTCTCATTTTCAAGGGCAATATAAAGTTGCTATAATTATGATGATCATGTGTACTTTTTTCGATGAAAAGAATAAAAAAGGCCTAACTCATCGGTAGCCACCTAAAGTTGGCATCAATTTTCACTTAGACACCTTAACTAGGCTTTGTTCATTTTAGACACCTCATGTCATGTCCAACTGTGTCATTTTGATACTTTTTCGATAATCGGCCAATTTTGTAAGGTGTGTGTAACACACTCGCTGATGACGTGTATTTTATTAAGAAAATATACTTAGACTGATTTTAAGAGTCGTCACTTAATTTTTAAGGTAAAATTAAGAAAACTGATTCTTCAAAAAATTAAAATAGGAAATCAATTGAAAAATATTTAAAGTGGATTCGGGGTTCATATTAGCATTTCGAGAAGGATTTGAAAGCACCCGAAATGCCCGCTAACATGCGATTATCCGATAATTAACTATTTGACTAAACGATTTTAAAGATAAGAGCATACTTGACTAATTAAAAATAAAACCAACTTTAAGACTTTAAATTTAGGGGGGAAGGAGAAATATTATAAGGGACTACTCGAGAAAAACATTTCAAAGTAATTGAAGTAATAAGATAAGTGCTTATTTAATTTTTAGAAAAATACAAGTAATTATTTAAAAAATGGTTATCTTTTGGGGAGTTGAATTTTGAAAACCTTAAAATTAAACAAACCAATAATCATGCAAGAGCAATTAAATAACAAAGAAGAGAAGATGTGGGCTCAAGTCCGGTTTCTGTCCGCCTGGGCCGATACTTGGGCCTATTTTCGTTTTAGGCCTTTAGCCCATTTGTACCTGTCCTAGACTATCATAAAAAAAAAGAACTGAATTTCTTTTGGGCTTTAGGCCCAATTTCTCCTGTCCTAAAACTAGCAAATTAATACAAAAAATAAATGGGCTTTTTGCCCAATTACAATATAAAACAAAGCTGGAAATTTAAAGAGGACTTTTGGCCCATTTTTTGCTGCAATATACAGCGTATACGACTGATGTATATCGTGCGTATCCAGCCTCTTTTTTCGGCTCCGAGACCTGCATTTTCTGTTTTCCAGCCCTGTACTTCGGTTTTGACTCGAAAAGTAAAAGATTGAGCCTCCTTAGCTTATGATGAAATGCATGGGCAAAATTGAAAGAATCCAATGGACTCATTCAAGGGTTCATGCCAGAAAACAAAGAGAGAGTAATTAGTAAGTGCCTAAAGAAAAATTGATTTAAATATAATTATTGATCAAATTAAACAACGGACATTTGAACACAAATAGATAATTGCCCATACACATGCACTAAGACTTGAAGAAATCATGTCCTAAAAAAAGAAATGGAACACACCGTTTCAATAGAACAAGGCATGACATTAATGGATAATTTTCATATACTCTTTATAGAACAAAGAACGCTATCGCTTTACCAAACAAACCAACCGTGAATTAAAAAAAATATGGCTCCTAGACTATAACTTAACAGTAACAGTAAGGGATTAGGGGGATACAATTCCTAACAAATTACTTTAAAGAACAAAACATTTGTATCCATGGCAATTAATGAAGAGTTGCAGCAAAATATAACAAGACACCGCAATGACTTTAGCACAATTTTACACTAAGACATGCATTTAAAAATTATAAACAAAAAAAATAAATAACTTGACAGCCACATTTTAACCCAAAATAAGCACACTTTTATGTAAAGAAACACCAACATTAGATCCAAACCTTCAAACCTTTGACTCGGCCAAATCATGAAATCGAATAGGAACATATATATCGCATCGAAACAATATTAACTCAACAGTAACTAACAGCAAACAACCATGAAGTAAAAATTTTCGAACATCCACAATAACATCTTGAAATGGAAGAAGAGCCGAGAAGAAAATTACAAAGAAGAAAACAATACCTTTTTCCAGGCAACAAACTAGAACAAACGAACTTGAGACGACGTTTCCTCCACCACACGAGAGCTACCGTGGGTTCTAATGAACAAACCAAAAAGTAAAACTAAGACTCTAAATCGTTCCACCCTCTTCTTTGAATGTATGTTCCCATTTATAATTCTTTTTTTTTTCTATCAATTATTTCTAGCCAACCTTATATTTTCTAAGTTTTTCTCCTAACTTTTTCCAACCCTAAACAATGATGAAGGAGGGGGTTTATATAGAGGGAGATTAAGGCTGATTTAGGGGGAAAGAATTGGGTGATTTCGAATTTGAAATTCAAATTTCTTCTGAAAGGATAAGGAATATGCCAACGTGAATTTTGTACCAAACTTGTACAATTCTCAACGGATTGAGAACCATTGTTGTCCGATTCGAAACAAGAACGCTTGAATCGCAGAGATCGGGACACGTCGAGAGGAGAGAGACGCGTGTTGCTGCTGGACTTGGGTCGCTGGATCTCGCGATGGTCTGCGTCTGGACTAGATTACGATTGATTTTCTGGGTTTCTGCTCGTTGTTGGCTGTTCTGGAAGAGGAAGAACATGGGTCTAGGGCCGGTGTACGCATTGTATTGATGTGCTGTTCTTTTCGGAATTGAGTTTGGTGGGCTAGATTATTGCTGAAGGAATGTGAATTGGGTATTGGGGCCTGTTAATTTGAGAAGTGGGCTGCTGGAAATGGCACTAAAAGGCTCAAAATTGGTCTTCAAAGAGGAAGACAAGGTAAGGGAAGTGGCTAAAATTGTAATTATAGCCATTGAATTAAGGACTTTGCCAACTCGAGTTAATTAGTGAATTCGGCTAAAAACTAAATAAGATGAATTAACATAAATTAATTAATGAGATTCTTAATCTTAATGAAATAAAATAATTAACTTAATTGTAAACTAATGATTCAAAATTATAACCATAATTTAAACTAAGCTAATTTAATAAAATTAAATCTTTTTGAGATGAGTTTTGAATGGTTATAAAATATACTAATTATATACAAAATTATAAAAAAACATATATGTTACTTAAAAATTATAAAAATGATAAAAAGTAACTTGAAAAAATATTTTGAACTTTATAAAAATCAATTATTTCAAATCGTTTGGAATTTAAGAAGCTCGGTGATGAATCTATATTGTGGAGGTCCAAAATTGGGTATCAACAACGTGTCAAAGTGACGAATTAAATAAAGACACGTGGCATATATAGAAAAAATAATTATTAAATGATGAATCTTGAGTAGGAAAAAAACTACCAATGACTCATTGACATGTGGCATTTCTTTAACTAAATAATTTTTAAAAAAACACTTTAAATAAAAGAAAATTATACGCACACCACCCCAAATTGTCTTCTCTACTACCCACCCCCACCTCAAACCCCAACCCCTCTCTCTCACTCAGATTTTCTTCTCCACCCACCACCACCCCCCGACTCTCCCCCACCCAAATGTGTCAAAAGAAGAAGCTTTTTTTTGTTTGTTTTCGTCACTTTGTGAATGTTGTGAGATAAGAACGTCTTTCTTCTAATAGATTGATGTTTGAATGCTTGATTTGGTAAATGTGGTAATGCATTTGTTTGACCTTTTTGGGGGGTTTTCTTTTCTTTTTTTTCCTTTTTTGCTGGATTTCTGGGTCAATGCAAGTCAAAAATTGGTTCGGTACATAAATATGGAGTCCCAAAACTTTTCTAACTAAAAAATTATATAGCTTATCTATTTGATTTGGACTTTTTCTGTGATTATGATGTGAGAAGGCATTACAAATGGATTGGAACGCTAAAATTGTTTGTTGTGAATGTAGGATTTGATAATTGAAAATATGATTTCTTGCCATTTTTGAGTGTGTTTTTTTCTTCTTGAAATTTATGTTGATTTTTCTCAAATTATTTTGAGGAGGAAGAAGGACAACAAAATAAGTGAAAGTATTTAAGCTTAAAATTTATGGGCGCTAGAATTCACTTTTTGTTTGTGGCATCGTCAAATTTATTTCATCATGGAAAGGGTTTAAGCTTGGAAAATGGTAGCCAAAAAATGGGGAAGAAGAAGAAGAAGAAAAAAAATAATTAAAATTTGATAAAATGAGGCTCTCACGCGCGTCTAGTGAGTGTTTCACACTTTCTATGTCATCTCAGCAGAAAGTGTCAAATTGACACAGTAGGACATGACATGAGGTGTCTAAAATAAACGAAACTTAGTTAAAGTGTCTAAGTGAAAATTAGTGCCAAATTTAGGTGGCCACCGATGGATTTGCCCAATAAAAAAATATCATAAGTAGCCATACTATCTAAAATGGTGGGACCCATTTTTCCAGAAGAGTTCACATATTATTTTAAAAATCAATTTATATTTCATTAACACCTTTTCTTTTTGCACTAAAATAAATATAAAAAGAAACAAATATGATTTAAAATGTATTAAATGACAATAAAAATATTTTAATTAGTTAGGGAGCATAAAAATAAAAATTAATAAATAAAATGGATAGATAAACTAAATGAAATTAAAGTAAACTAAGAGTCTCACTAAATTTTAAAATAATAGTTCTTTGGTAATAGTTTTAAAATTTTGCAAATCAAATATTAAAGAGAAATCATAACTATTCTTCGTGTTCAATTTATGTATATGGATAATAAGAATATTTTGATAATAGAATATTTTATATTTTAAAATTAATCAAATTAAATTTTAATTAATTATAGTAGATTATTTACTTTATTTATTTAATATTGCTATTCTTTTGTCTCAAATAAGAAGTTAAGAATTGAAACACATGAAAATCAATACATTGATTAGAGAAGTAAATAAATTTAAGTTGATTACTATTTAGAAAAAGATGACAAAAAATAGCAAATGTTTAATAGTAATTTTAAAAATTATGCGATATTCATATGTGAGTTCGATTAATGATAATTTGCGCCGAAATAAGGCCCATTCGGATATAGCATTCCCTATAAAGAATCTTTTTCATATCCGAAACTCAAAATCAAGATATTTGATTAAGAAATGAGCAACATCATTCAATGTTGATGCACTATATTCTTTGATGGTTATTTTAAAATTTTATTTAGTATTAATTAATGTTGGTAAGAATGCTATAGAGATACCTGTTAATCAGGGGTGGCTGGTAAGGTATAAAAAAAAGTCCTTGGCCTTAGGCCCCCAATAAATTGGGGCCGCCATTTTTTAGTTAATTAAGTAGGATTAAACTAAAAATAAAATAAAATTAGAACTAAGAAAACAAATGCAAACGACATTAATGAATTAATAGATATGACAATTACTTTTTCCCTTTCCAATAAAAAGTTATCTACTTTTTTTTAATGTACAAGTTATCTTTTTTTTTTACCTTATTCTTTTTCTAATTTTATTTTTATATATTCTATCCTCCTCTCTTCTTCTCTTTTATTTCTTTTCTCTTTCTCTTTTCTAATCTTATATCTCTCTCTTATTCAAAGCTTAAGAATTTATTTATTCTATTGACAGTTTATATTTTAAATTTGGAGAAAAATATATTGCAGCAGCTCAATTCATTTTCGAAAATCAAGTCTTCATAGGTCTTGAATCCGATAATATCATTCTAATTTCTAATATTATTTTTATTTTGTGTCTTATGTTTATTATATCTTTTAGGGAAAAGGGCCTGGTATACCCCTCAACTTTGCCCTTTGGAGCTGATATGCCCCTCGTTATGAAAGTGACTCATATATACCCTTACCGTTATACAAACGGCTCACATATATCCCTACCGTTACAAAATGAGCTCACATATACCCTTCATTTAACGGAAGTGAAAAAGTTAGTTTTAAATTTATATTTTCAACTTTTAATTTTCTTAAAAATTATTTAGGGGTATATATGATTCTTCTAGCAAAGTTCAAGGTATATTTTAATCTTTTTCATACATAAATTATTTTTTGATTTATTTTATTATAATTATTTGAGTTTCTTATTCTTATTCTTATTTTATTTTTTTCTTTCA